>NW_026854352.1:0-39406 GCF_026571515.1 Ruditapes philippinarum
TTAACATGAATAAAACACGCGTTTTATATAATTTATCTAATGCTTGATATATTAAAGATTGTTTATGCTCATCTTTGAGTAACATACTTTTATTGCAGAGATAAACTGAAATTTATAAAATACTAACTTACTTAAATAAAAGAACGTACAAACTTTGAATGGGATTCTGCGTAGTCCCATCTTACACTTTATATTCATAGTGTGTCCACTTACAGTTTGTAGGTTTGTAGCAAAAATATATGTTCTGTGTGAAGTCAAAACATGTTCATTTCATATTTACAAAACGGCTGTGTAGCAATAATCAATATTTTCAAAAATCAAATTTGAACATAGTTTATCTTTAAACAAAAGCAATTTTTAAAGTTTGCAAGCAAAGAATAGTTCGTGATCCCTCAACAGAGAAAACAAACTTTATTCATGTTTAAAGTCATCATTGTCGTGTTAAGTTTAACATATGTATATACAAAATGATATATGAATAAAGAACATATGCCATAAACACGCAGCTTGTAAATCTATAAAATCATTACAAATAAACAGCTATCGGCTGTGAGAGATATAAAATCTATTTAAAGAATCGTGCTTGCTATTTGTGGACATAAAAAATGTAATACTGATAAGGACATGGTGTAAAATACACTTAAAATCTTGTCTTTGGTTAAAACGATCATTTTTCGATCCGGGAGACAGTGTCATTAAACAAGTTTTTTTTTTATAAAATAGATAAATACAGAATCCCTAAAGAAGGCCCAACACGGCAAAATTGAAAATGTTGCAGGTTCGGTTTGATTGAGCCTGTTCAGAGACGGTACTGGAAAGTGCAACACTGCTTTATAAATAAGTCGTTGAGATGGGTACAACTAATGTGCGATAAGGACTATTTCAAATTTATGATAAAACTTAGATGAAGGAGGCGGTGGGGAAATGTGTTATTTGTTACATCAGTTAAAATTCCTACATTAGGACATTTTAATAGACAAAAGAGAGTGAGGAACCAGGTAAAATTATATTACTTTATTGCTTTTATCAATAATTATTGTATATTGTTGTTGCCTTTGGTGTATGACTGTCTGTCGATCCGCATTAAGATTGTCCGGCTTTCACAGATCAAACTGTTTGGGGACTTTTATCAATATCGATAGTAGGTTCCGCTTCGCTGCTAAAATGGCCGCCACGGTTATAGAAATCATGTCCGGCTTTCACAGGCAAAATGCCGGTGGAATTCTAATAAAACTTCACAGGAGTGATCAACACCATATATAATTGAGTATATCGGAGGCATGATCAACATTTATTTTCTGCACAAAAATGGCCGACACAGCTATCATTAACAAAGCCTGTCCGGCTTTCACAGGCCAACTTCCTTGGGGACCGAACTTCACAGGATCGATCAGTCCAACCCTATAGTTGTGCACAAAATAAAATAGATTCCGAAGCTCAATATAGACATCTTATGTCTGGCTTTCAAAGGTCAAACTGCTGATGAAATTTCAATGAAAAAAGACAGGAGAGAACAGTACCATACTTAGTTGTGTTTATCGCCGGCATATTCTGCTTTGCTGCATAGATTGGCCACTGGAGTTGAAAAAAGATCTTGTCACGCTTTCACATGTCAACCTGAACGTATTTTAATGGAGCTTTCTATAAGTAATCAATACCCTACATGTTTGTGTATATCGCCGGCACGTTCTGCTTTGCTGCATAAATTGGCCACTAGAGATGAAAAAAGAAAGATTTTGTAAGGCTTTCACATGTCAACCTGGGGGCGTCCGTGGCCAAGTGGTTAAGGTCGTTGACTTCAAACCACTTGCCCCTCACCGCTGTGGGTTCGAATCCCGACAGGGACTTTGGATTCTTTCATGTGAGGAAGCTATCCAGCTAGCTTACGGAACGTCGGTGGTTCTACTCAGGTGCCCGTTCGTGCCTGAAATAATGCACGGAAGGGCACCTGAGGTCTTCCTCCACCAGTAAAGCTGGAACGTCGCGATATGACCTATAATGTGTCGATGTGACGTAAAACCTAAAACAAACAAACAAACAAACATGTCAACCTGAACGTATTTCAATGGAGCTTTCTATAAGTAATCAGTACCCTACATGTGTGTGTATATCGCCGGCACGTTCTGCTTCGTTGCACAATATAGCCTCCAGAGCTATAAATAGAAAAAAAAAACTGTGTGCAGCTTTTGCAGATCAAAATCGTGGCAGGATTTCGACGAAACTTTACAGGAGTGATCAATATCATAGTTTGTTGTTCATATCAAGTGCACGTTCTGCTTCGCTGCACCAAATGACCACCAAAGTTATAAATTGAAATATCCAGCCCAGCTTTCACAGGGAATTTCGATATTACTTTTTCCCATCCTTAATTCTGCATATCGCCCACATGTTCCACTTGACTGCACAAAAAGGCCCCCACAGCTTAAAATATTGTCCTGTTTTCACAAGCCAGACTGCTGTTAGGCTTTCAATGAAACTTCACAGGAGTGACCAATACCATCCCTAGTTGTGCATATGGCCAGTCCGTTCCCTTTTGCTGCACAGAATGGCCAACAGAGCTAAAAAAGAAAAATATTGCCCGTCTTTCACAGGTTAAAATGCTGGCCGGATTCCAAAGAAACTTCCCAGGAGTGATAAGTACCATGCTTAGTTGTGCATGTTGCCGGCATATTCCGATTTGCTGCACAAAACGGCAGTCAGAGCTTATCAAAGTAGCACAGCTTTGTAATCATAATTATTAACGTATAAAGTTGATTTTGATTCAACTATGCTTGTTTGCTGCATTTGAATTAAGTTCGAAGATATGTTTTAGATATCTAACAAAAACAAGATGTATCGAGAATAAACAAATTACAAGAACATTCATCTCACTCATGTATATGCAGCATAACATATTTGTCTTATACTTATAAGCATCTTTTTTTATTCTTATCTTGCCTTAAATATTTCGTTATTACTTTAAATTGACAAGATCGCGATCAATTATTCATTTTTTGTTTATGGTGTTTTTTTTTTAAATTAAATATGATTTAGATGTATGTGCCAAACACTAATGATATCAAATATATAACAAGAATGTGTATATCTGAAGAAAAAGGTTTTCAGCTGTATACATAATTGACTTTAAATTTAAGGGTTATGTTCATTATAGGATCTCTACAAAGGTACAAATGCCTTAAACATAAAATTTTAAATAGATTAGCTTTTGCACTTAAAACAAATATATACAAAAGAAAACTTGGGAATAATTTGAAAGTTATATCTTTGTGAGATACCTAGTTGATTTGAGTCGTTGCAACGCTTTTTAATTTGGGTCAAATTTTCACATTAGACTAATCATTCTAGAAGAATATAGTAAGCAAATGGTCTAACATTTTGATTTTGGTCTAGACTTTCATCAAATGGAAATTCGATTCCGAGCAAAATATATCAGTTGCGTCTCTTTAGTGCAAAGTTATTATGAATGCTTGATAAAAATATAGCTCATCGATTACCTGTCCGACAAATTATGAAAAAGAGATGGCAAATTTTATCTTATTTATCGGACGTCAAGGTGAAAACAAACAACCTACTGCCAAATTTAGCACAATAAAAACAAGTGAAGATTCACGCTGCGAATGAATAGGAGAGCGTAACGACACGAAAACTTAATTATGTAAGTACCATACTCGTTTTATACAGAGACAGGACGGGTACGCTAAATCAAGTATCGTAGGGGAAGCTAACCAGTAGTTGTGCCTAGAGTCTTATCTATATAAAGTCAGTGGGATTATGAACGATATTCAATATAGTAACGACTTTTGTTCTTCCATTGGCGGATTCAGGCCCAGGCTTCAGGGCTGCAGCCCCCCAGCTCGGCCCAAAGATACGTTTACCAGCTGGACTGGAATATATTTTTGTCAGTTTCAAACCTTATTGGCTGTAGTGTACTCACTTATCAAAACATTTATTGCTGTCATTCAGTTGTTAATCTCCTGCTTGGGGCATGGCAGAGATCTTTATCTGCCAAATGCTTGAATGACTTCAATGTTTAAACTGCATAATTGACTGGTTTATTACTTTCCAAAGGTCTAATTAAATTAATAGTAAAAAAATACACCATATTTTACTGTCTTTGTTTTTTCCATTTTCTTTGCGTTAGCTGTAAAATTAAGAAATTGAAAGTTATGATTTGTAAATTAAAAAGGTGGTGATCGAGTTTTATAAAGATAATATTAAAGTAACAAAATCACTCATGTGTAAAATGACGATTCTCCGCTTATTTCTGGACATAACATGGACATGTTGCATATCAAACGAAAGGTCTTGACACATACTACAAGCTCAAATTAACAAACCGCAAGTGGAATCACTCATGCGTAAAAATCATTAAAATAACTAAAATAAGCATGAGTGATTTTGTCTGCCATATTCAAACTCTCTTATCTCAGAAACGGTAAGAGGTAGATACATATAATAATACATTTTCTGTATCTACTCGCAGAGATCTTTCAAATGGTTTATAAATCTAAGGGTTTATGGACTTTAAAAAAATGGTTTAAAAACCGCTTAAGGGTCATAACTCGAGAACGCCTTAAAATCGAATCGAGAACCTAGGGTTTATTTTGAAGCATTTGGTCAGGTCTATCAAATGAAACAAATATCTTGAAAATCAATATCTTAAGTGTTGCGTTTTTTTTCTAGATACATAATGTCAAAATTTATCCACATTTCATTGGTTGATGAAAAAGAGTGGGTTCAAAACGAGGCTGTCTATTTTTAGACGTCATCGTTCTTCAATTCCATTTGCTGATCAAAAATAACAATACCGGTTTAAACCTTTCGTAACTGGACTGTTTAACAATAGGCTGTAGTAACTTGTCATAAATAGTTTAATAGGCGAGGAGTAAAGACTGGGGATAAGCTTATTTTAGTTATTTTAATAATTTTTACGCATGAGTGATTTCACTTCCGGTTTGTTAGTTCGAGCTTGTAGCATTTGTCAAGACCTTTCGTTTGATATGCAACATGCCCGTGTTATGTCCAGTAACGTAAAGTATTTATACGCATGAGTGATTTTGTCTGCCATATTCAAACTCTCCTATCTCAAAAACGGTAAAAGATAGATCCATATAATAATACATTTTCTGTATCTACTCGCAAAGATCATTCCATTGGTACATAAATCTAAGGATTTTTATGAACTTTGAAAAATTGTTTTAAAACCGCTAAAGGGTCATAACTCGAGAACGGCTGAAAATCGAATCGAGAACCTGGGGTTTATTTCGAAGCATTCTGACAGGTCTATCATTTGATGCAAAAAAAAACCAAAATGTATATCGTAAAATGTTGCAAAAATACGCTTTTTCTGTTGTATTTTTGTTCGGTTTTAGTTACCATTGATACTAGTTTTTTTTTTTATAATTTTGCACATTCGTGATGATCAAATTTAAAAACATGTTGGCATTTCTTTTCCAAAATGAGTTTAAAATTATACCCCAGTGGTAAACTAACACTTTAATAGCTTATTGCTAACCCACTTTTACTTTAGACGGATAAACTTTGGCAGTTGAATGGATCATTGTCCGCATATCCGTCCCTAAATAAACATACGCCAGAGTTAGTGGCTACTTTAAAGGGATTAACTTTAACATTTCAATAGGCCATTGTTAGTGTATCCGTCCCTAAATAAACACACGCCACACATTGTGGCGACTTTAAGGGGATTAACTGTAACAGTTAAATAGGCTATTTGTTAATGCATCCGCTCTTAAATAAATAGACGCTCGACTATGTGACTATGATCACGTTTGATACACTCGTGATCAGAGCATTTAGATATAATACACTGATGATTTTGGCACAGTAATAAGGCAGATGAAGGCAGATCCAAGTGCCTGTCGGGACTTGTATTTCCGCCCAGTAAGGAAGGATTTCAATTTCGGAAACAAAAATAATTTACACGGGGCAAGGTCTGCAGAATACGAGGCAAAACAGTTACTTTTTCTTTTTTCAAAAACACCGAAACTATTGCGGAGGTATGAGCGGGGGCATTGTCATGTAGAAGACGGATATATTTAAAACCAGTGACAGGGCGTCAGTGTCTTAAGTACTACGTCTTTATAGTACTTCCCAGTGATACTTTTGCCCATTTTCATAGGCGATTTACCGTATGACTCCGAAATAGTTATCTCTATCATTTACCAGGAGTGACTGTACTCCACCGGACTTGATAATCATTCCACACTTCTGGTGGTATGCCAGTTTAAGATAAATTTTGAGTCACAGATAAGAAGGACTTTCCACAGTTTACTTATTTTGATTAGATAAACTGTTAATAATTTCAAATGTCAAATATTCAAGTAACAGTATGGTAAATAACATCTATAATTCAGCCCTAAATCTCCTATAGCTATATATCTTATAGAATTCACATAAATTATGACAGCGACTGCCGTTTAATTCCTCTTCAAAGCGTGGAAACGTAAGTTTAAAGTTTGGTCAAGTGAGTGACCGTAATTATGTGAAATGAAAATACAAAGTCCTTATCAACAATTCTTAGATAATAAATGATTAAATGCGAAAAAAAAAATATATAAAAAAATAATAATCTAAAGTCTATGTTTTTTTTTTCTTAAAATAATTAAGATTTGCCGTTCAGAAGAAAACGTCAATGAAGTTGATCGTTTTCTTGTTTAAAAATTTGACGTGTTGGTCGATTGACAATGTTCGACGTTCGATAATTGATCATTTGACGTTTGGAAACGATCATTTCCATACATAAAGAACGCTGAACAACCAACCGAACCTCCGAACATCAACAATCTTAGCTTAATGTCTATGAAAGTTAAATAAAAAATATTACATGTTTATAAAAATGACTAGTACCATAGAATGGTTGTAAGTTTGGTGCTTTTGATGAAATATAATTATGTTAAATCATATGTTTACTAAGCTGCAGTAACACAGGAAAATATACAACCCACAATGCATCAGCTAACAACAACACCTGTCAAAGTTTATCGAGTAAAAATACAATAAATGCAACTTTCTAGCTAAATGTTTAACAAGAAAATATGCAAACAATTAATGAAATAAATGATTAATCTTAATTCTTGACATTATTTATGGTTGTCCTCAAATTAACAAAATAAAACGTTTACCGGTATATGCAAAATGTAAAAAATGTCGCGGTAATACGACCTGAGTTCAACAGTATAACACATCTGTCTTCGCGCCGGCATACATTAACATCCACGTTTTGTGAAATAAAATATATTACTGTAACTTTTTGTTTTATTTTGATAGATATTTACTTTTAACTTTTAAATTATATGAACCTACAAATAAGGTCTCACACCCATGCTCAAAAATCATCTTGTATTTGAATTTAGAACAACCCTTAGAATGTTTATACTTAAAGTAGTACACCCAAAATGGGCACTATAAGGAACTGTAAAATTGATAACATAAGACACTTATATTCTTTAATGACAGCTGTTTATGCAAATTTTAAATGGTTTATGAGTTATAGACATTTTCTGAACTTAAACGTTGCATTTAGAAGGGCTCATTTTTAGGAATGAAGAGACCCTAAAAAATCTATATCATCATTATGAAAAATGTTTTCCTATTGATCATTGTTATGAAACCAAAAATAACAAATCACACGAGCAAAATGATTGTTTCTACCTGAAATGTTTTTGATAAGTAGTAAAATGTCACCCTTCTCTACCCACTTATTAGACAAATAACTTATTTAAAAAGCCATAGTCAAAGTATCCCTAAAGTTTACCATAATGAGGGGCTATTTTTATCATTCACAATTGTTGTCTCTTTTCGTTCTCGTCATATGATCTATACTGAATGATTTGTCTCAGAAGATAAATTTTACATTTTCGGCAAATCCATTATAATAATACGGGAAAAGATAACCATTACATATCTCTAGAATAAATCTTAATTTATATGCCTATTTCCCAGAAATTAAAAGCTTTTACTTAAGATACCCAGGACAATGGTGAGTTGTGTTGATGAAATTGTTTTTTTTTATCTTTGTCAATCGAATTATCTTGCGATTCTGAGGCTACAGACGATTTCGAGAGTAGAATCGATTGTTGGTTTTAAAGAGAAGTCTTATTTCATGTAACAGAGATTTTTTTTACAAAAGATAAGTTTTAAGGGCGTTTAGAATTCACACCCAGTAATAGAAGGGCCTCCTAGGCTTTACAGTCACTTGCCTCACACCACTAAATGTTTGATTTCCGCAATGTCTTTAAAAAAATATGTAATACAATTTTCAGCTAATGTAGGATTTTTGTGGTGTACTTCAGTGCACGCAAGTAGATGTAAAAAAAAGCTAAGAACGATATATGAAATTCGACACGTGATTTTTCATCGACATTTGAAGACCAAGAGAAATACAGTATGTGATGAAAATACACTTTTCTTTGTATCAATAATAAAAATTAAGACAGAAATGAATGAAATGAGTGAGTGAGGGAGGTAGGGAGGCAGGTAGGGAATGCATGAATGAATAAAAGAATGAATGAACAAATGAATGAATGAATGAATGAATGAATGAATGAATGAATTAATTAATTAATTAATTAATTAATTAATTAATTAATGAACGAACGAAAGAACGAACGTATGAATAAATGAATTGGAAGTTACTTTTTAAAAATATGTTAACCAAAAATCAAACAGAAAAACGGTATCTTTATTTGAGCTGTTCTGCATTTGCAATTTCCATATTGCTCACAGTAAGGAATGTGTCATGCGCACTTTAACGTCATGGCACATTAGGCGTTGCAACTATAATTATAATTAGTTTGAGAACAAAGACATTTCTTCAAGAACAGTTTATATGATGTACAGAAAAAAATATTTTACCATTTGCAATTTAATTTGTATGCAAAATCACTGCTTTTGAGCCCTTGTTTTAACGGTTACGTTTACAGTTAATAAAATTCAATCTGCTAACTTGGGAGAAAATCGACCTTCTACAAGAGCATATTTGTTGAAAGAAGGGACTGTAACAAACGGTAAGCAAACAAGTTTTATATTATATCCCGTCGCTGTTTCACAAATTAAAAATCACCTAGAATGACTACAAATTAGGCAACTTTCAAATGGTACACATAACAATAAAGGCTATAATATTATAACCGTAACAATATGAACAAAACACGAATTACGCGACTCAGTAATTACAACCAAATACAAAAGATAAAATAACCATTAACTGATCATGGTGACAGGTGATAAATTATTGTTTTGAACATGCAAATAACTTCACGCAATTTTGTTACAATTTTGTTTAGCCCGTTCGCTTTGAATATTTCTCAAAATAATATTGAAGCAGTGTATTTCTCTAACAACTGAAGGCAAATCATTTAATATTCATAAATAACAATTATGTGGGTTTTTTTATGTAAATTCTCTCTATATATTATGAACGTTCCTTAAAAGTTTGCAATATATTGTGTTAGTCTGTCAAAAATGTGCATATCTATAAATTATTGGCCTTTTCATTTACATGTTGTGCCACTTGAAACGTATGAATGATCAAAGCAGCATAGATGTCGGTTTGGTTCCACTCACAGCACATGCGCGAGATTATTTTGGATTATTGTTTGAATGGCATTACGCAATCAATTGTTGGTTAGATACGTAATGACGTAATGTGTAGTATATGATTAATCTTATTAGACGCGTTTTATAATAAAGGGGATAGGAATACAACCAAAGGTGTATTGTTAGTTAAAATATTTATATTAAACGTACATTATAAGGTTATTTAGGAATATTGCTTAAAAGTATAGATAATGATTGCTTTTGGAGAAAATAAAATATAATTTTTGTAATGGTAAATTTATATAAATCCCGTAATAATTATGTCTAATTTGAATAAAATAAAAGCGTTATATTAATAAGAAGAATAAATATGGATGAAAATTTGGCCAAATTTGATATTAAATGTTTTTTTTGTGATACAGAATAGTGATATCCCTCTTGAATAGATTCTTATACGGTATAAATGATAATACTGAACTACTATACTTTTCAATGAGAAAATATTTATAAGCGATATTCTAGCAAATATATAAATGTTTTAATTATGTCTAATTTGAAGAAAGATTTATGATTTTGATCACATTGTAAATATTAAATACTGTTTACGAAATAAATAACGATTTACATCGTCTAAAATAATCTAAATCTGTTACTTATAGATTTATAGTAGAATGATGAATACATTTTCTAATCTCAGTAAAAAAAAATTACCGTCATTCAATTCCGTTTTATTGTAATTTATAGTATTGATTTAAAATCTTTTTATGACTTGATTTTTATGGAAGCCCTGGAGGGACATTTGAAATTAATGTTTAAAACCTAAAACTTATAATTTAATTCTTATTATTTAAAAATTAATTCTTAACACCTAAGAATTAGGATCAGTATACATAAGACGCGAGTTTTTGAATTCAACGGTATCGAAGAAAAACTGGCAAATTCGATGTAGCTGCTTACAGGTAATTGCCATTTTTAATATATAAAATAGACATTTCGTGAACCATTATATCCCGATTGTTATTCATGTATTTTTCATGCCAATAGTTGAAACGATTAAGATGTTACTTTTATTAAAGACGCCAGATACGGTGCCGATTTACATTTAATTAATTACATGGTATCAAACGCAGCGGTTGACAAAGTTTATCGATACATTTTGTTCTGGTTGAAGCGTTAAAACTGACAAAAATATACCTGCTAGTCAGGGGCTTAGGTTTGTTTAACGATAATGTTTAGTTTGTTGTGGTGGATAACAATATCATATGTTAACAGCCCTAGCCCTTTGTTTTTATAACGCTATATTTCATTTATTTCTATTTCTTTTAAGGTCGTAAACATTGAGATCCCGTTGATGTTTGCCTTTATCATTTCATTGAAAGTGACTCGTGTGACAACAGTTGTGTCATCCCTATGGCCATCTTGAAACGGAAACACCAGGTTAGAAATGATTACGCAATAATTTCATGCTGACTTGAAGTACGCAGAAATTGTTTCACTTCTCCTATGTCGCCACAACATACGCCTTACTCTTCGTCAGTTTAAGAGGATACTTCGTTGTAATAATTAAGGGTGTCACCGTGTTGTGTATACTCCACAAGAAATCGTACAAGTGCAATAGAAAAAGAATTGCAGTTTAGCGGAGACGGCTTTTTTAACCAAGGTGGATGAATACGTTGAAGGGTCTGAGAGGTAGTGGACGAATTGATTAGTCAAAACCTATTCATGCAGAATGCTTGCGATTTTACGTAACGGATGTTCTTCAAGCGGGGCATTATCGCATTGTTTTCAATGAAATTTACACAACGTGCGACGACAGAAACATGTAGAAACTTGTACTGGAAGATCAGAAATAAAATGTTGATTAATGTACTGGAACTATCAGGTTCTACTGATTTGGTGATAATGTTTATTTGTAGGATATTAAATATGAAACCAATCCAGATGATTGAAAATTAGACGATAATATATATAATTTTTAATGAATAAACATTAATGTGCATGGTTTTCCGAAGTATGTGCTATTTATGTTTAACTGCTAGTTAAAATTTCTAAGCCGATCTCGAGTTCGCGTTACTTATTGTTAGAACAAGCCATAAATCAAACGAAAAAAAAATAAAATAACATTCTGATTCTACATTGAGGATTCCATGACAAAACTGACTTATAGTAAACATTACTAGAAATGTAAGTAAAACGTATTTAGGAAATTAGAAGATAAAATTTATTAGCTCTTCGTAGGCAGCACTAAAAAATTGCCAAATGTTTTCCAGAAGGGGTCAAATTATTGGACCTTTTAACCAAAACAAAGACCAAGTTTCAACTTTGACCTACATATATGACCTATGATAAAGTTACAAGTTGTTCCAACAGAAAAAAATGACATGTACTGTTCAAAATGTTTTTGTTTGATTTGACCTATTTTTACCCCATATGACCCAAATTCAAACTCGACCTAAAGATTATCCAGACAAATATTCTCATTAACTTTTGAGTTGTTCAAGTGGTAAATACAGCATCTAAGGGGGCAGGGGAATTCGAATGATGGCCCCGGTCAATTTTTTTAATAACTCAGACATGGTGTTTTGAAGGTACTGATAACTTCTGATATTTCTCTGTCATTGTAATTCTTTCTTGTTTGTGTGTAGGAAATGAGATATATTTTTGGGTTTTTACCCGAAACTAAGCATTTTGGTAGCTTTGTATGTATTTCTGACTCTCCGAATGGAGATGAAAAAGTTACAAATCAAGCTTTGACAGTGGCGCCAAACAAGTAAGAAATTTCAGATAAATTTTGTGAAAAATCTAAACGTATGACATACACTAAGTCTTTATTTGTCATTTCTGAAAATGCCATAGCTTGCACTGCGTGTTACTGATATTTTTAAAGGAATCGGGCGGATTCTGGAGTATGCTGCACCTTCATGAAGATTGCCTATATTGGTATATTTTAGGTGTGATTTTGGCTGGGTGGGGGTAAATATAAATTGCTGTCAGTCATTTTTTGAAGGAGCAATTCATGCAAACTATTATTTTCTTCAATGTATGTCATATATCATTGAATAATGCTGTGCAACTGGTTATCTGCCTGTGAAACAGATTTTGAAATATTTGGAATTGTGTTTCTGGTCACACTGAAATACAAAATTTGTCATTTTTAGGTCCCCTGCCCCCTAAAGTGTTATCCATGTATTTATTTGATTTGAACTAGTGACCTAGTTTATGACCCAATATAACCCAGATAAACAATTGACCTAGGAAAATAAACATTCTGAATAATATTGATGCAGATTGGGTACAAAATGTGACCTGTATTGTGTTTACAAGGGAAATGTTGAGAAACACGCTGACAGACGACAAATAGCAGGCATTGACAGTAGCTCACCTTTGATTTGAGCTAAAAAGGATTCAAGATAAATCAGATTTTCTCTTTCTTGAATTAAACACAGAGCTCTATTAATTTCTGATCAATTTTCAATGCAAATAGTAATGCATTTAAAATGTTCTTTTAAATAAACTGGCAAACAAACTTTTGTATACTACTGTTTGATCCACTAACTATGTGACAAGCTTTTAAACCATCTGTATTTTGTTTATTTTCCGTTTATTGTAAAAATCTAACTTTTGTGAGCTAAAATGGCTGAAATTAACAATGACAAGAAACCTTATCATTTTCTACATTTTTAAAAACATTTGGTTACAAGAAATTGATATCTGGTTACAGGTTCCTCGATAACTGTTTCCATCAACTAGAAAATGTCCCTTATTTGTTCGAGCATTAAGCATTTTCATTGATTTTTCAGTGCAGTCAGCAGGCAAACCATTCAGTTATGCACTGCCATTTTAACACAAATGACAGCAAGAAAAGCGTGGATGATAATTAATATTGTTTCCCTTACTGATGGCGTATAGATAGGCTATAGTTGTTTGTTAAAAAGTTTAATTACAGTCCACTTTCAAAATAAGGCGGCAAAGCCAGTGTAACAACTTATACTCTTTAATTACAGTGACTAATCAAAAAACAACATCAAAGTTATCTACACTCATCAATGAATAATCGTATCAGGTTCAACTTCCAATTGATAACAATCTGGAGTAACTACCTACAGCATACAACATAAAAAATAAAAGGGTATTCATAACACGATTTATGTTTTCAGGTAAAATTAAAAGCATAGCAAGTTTTGCCCTGTGGGTGAGAAATGAAGGCTCAACTAGGCAATTATTTTTCAACTAAATAGAACAAAAACTGTGATTAAAAATAAACATATGCCACAAATGTGCTTTGAGCATTTGGCAGGTACAAAAAAACTAACCTTTTACATTGATAAAAGTGATAAAGAAGCAAACATTATTATAATTATCAAAATCACATCATAATCTATAATTGTCAATTAGTTTTTTTGCTAGCATTATCACAGGGCTATAGCATATATATCAGTTGCATACAATTTCACATGAAAACATATTTTTACCATTACAAAATAAATTTCCATTTATTAACCTTTTTAAATGAACGTAATTATTATTAGGAACAAATTTGATTTACCAAAAACCAAACAATTACTTTGATCAACTTAAAAACCAAATATTTGAATTAGCACATTCATTTTTTCACAAAAAAATACATTCATATGTTTGTGCTATTCTCAGTCAAATTTTAATTAGTGAAAAGCGTTTAAACGCTTTTCAAGTTTGGGTCATTTTTCACTTTTATAATAATTATTCTGGAAAAAAACGGAGCAAGCTAATGATCTGAAATTTTGCACATAAGTTATAAGTATAGATCTACATCAAATGGAGTAATAATCTCAAAAAATTATTTCCAGTCCCGTCATGTCAAAAAACTTCAGTGGAGTCCCTTTAATGCTTTCTCAGAATAAATTGACATTAATAGCGGACAAACGTTTACGACCTTCTCAGATTTTAAACAAAGGGAGATGTTATGATATCAAGATCAGATAACTCTTTACATATTTAGTTGTACAGTTAATGGGATAACTTCCCTTTACTTGATATTCATTAATTCTATGTTATATATATAATCATGCCTCTCTGATACCTGAGTTATTCTCACTTGAGTTCTGGCCCCGGTTTCTTTTGAAATTTCCCATCCAGTACTTTAATTTCAGACTTCAGCATTTTATTTTGTATCTCAAGAGTTTTGTTTGTGTAATGTTTTGCTAATATATTGTCCCCACTAATGAAAGAATCTGTGCCAGTCCACAAGTTTAAAGTATCTGAAATATCAGATGATTAATGCTTTAAACACCAAATGGTCAGCTAATGAAGCATTACTATTTCATAGCAATTATCCAATGAAAATTGACATCATACAGTTAGGCACAGCTGTCAATACCGGGGGCGCCCATAGCATTAAACAATAAGTTCCGTGGAATTAGCAACACTTTAGATAGTTTTTCATATTTTAAAACTTTATGTTTGATTGAATCTTTCTGTCAACAAGGTACAAAAATGCTGGGATATTTCTGTATCCGTTGAAAGAACTTTATATGCAACTTGATTTTTTTAGTGACAAATTCAATGGACATGTTAAAGTGTAACACAGTTTTTTTTGTGAATAATGCTGTTCTTTGCTAAATATCTAGATAACAAATAATTGTAAATAAGATATCAACTATCTCTGTGTTGAAATTTGTTGTTTGTTTTAAACAGGATGTTTTTTTCATAAATAAAAAGTATCAAACTTAAGATTTGATAAAGAGAAGTCAATTCTCACAAATGCCAGCTATGTATACACCAGATTATAATTTATTGTGGTTTCCCAGCTTTACCAGTTTGCAACTCATTATAGTGATTACTAAACAAATTTATGCTAACCGAGAACAAGCTAAATAACATATGCTTAAGTTCTTTACTTTTTCAAAGGATCATTAGAATTTTACTTAAAACAGTTACATTTAAGACATAAATATCGGAATAGACAATTATGTATAAAACATTTAACTGATTATTTTTCCGATATATCATATCGGTTTGCTAACCGCTTCCAACCGATAACCAGTCTCAGTTCTCCAACTGATATCCCATCACTATCAAAGACCTTCTTATATATGATGTGCATGGTGATAGGATGATGTGCATCGTGACAATATTTAAAAAAGTGTGATGCAAATACAAAAAAACAATTTTTTTACTGAAAAAGGGGCATGTTAATAGACATAGGCTGTCTGAACGAAAGTGTAAAAAATGATTTTTCACAACCTTGACCATGACCCAAGGGATCTGAAACTCCACTATATAATGTCACCTCAGTCTGTTAAGACAGCTTGAAAAGTGGTTCAATTACTATATGCTCCTGATATTTAAAATCAATTTTGAGTGCAATAGTGTAGAATAAAGCACAGTTCAAGTTCAAATGCACATGAATATTAACATGAAGGTTGATAGGCCTGTGTTATTAATTACAAAGCATTTGAATGATAAACTGTGCATTATTATACCACATTACAAGAAAAACTTATATCTATTTCCATTCAAACATGCTTATAAAAAGAGAATTGATAAAACTATGCTGAAGTACATTGAGCCCAAGTATTTTCCTGACATAATTTAATTTACTTATGTCATATGGCATGCATAGATCATGTAATAATGCACTTGACAGCCCTATCTGTTTGAAAGGGGAATAGTGTGAAGCCATTTTTTTGTTAGAATTAACATTTAAAAGGAGATACATGTACCAGATTGATTTAATGCCTTTAAACTTGAGCATTGATTTTTTTCATTCTGGAAGCCATTCTTCATAAAAATGGTCAATCCTAAACATTACCTGTCAATAAGATTGTCTCCTTCAAACACCTCCTGCACTGTTGCAACTTCACTGCAGACATCAGGCACTTCATGAACATGTAAATCCTGCACTAATTTTTCAGGGTGACCTTTATTTGTAAAATATTTTGAATAAACATACATTTGATATTATAATCAGAGATACAGACCATGTTAACATACTAATTTATCAATGAATGATATTTTGTATTAATACAGAAATTTAAATTTACGTTAATGATTTTTTTTGCAAATTCAATGATGTATTCATAAAGAGTTTGGTTGAAAAATTAAAAATAAAATACATCTATACAGTAGATTATACACACAATGTTTCTATATTCTCAGTCTCACAAAATATAAATTTTCCCTCTGAAAGCTACTACAAAATTATTTTTTCGTTATATACAGTTATTTACCTTAGCATTTTCAGACAAAAAAAAAGGAAATGAAATTCACGAATGACGGATGAATACATATATTTTTCGAAATAGACAAAGACGTATATAACAATATTGTTTCCAGTTTCAAAACAATATCCAATGCACAGTAAAAATGGAAATAATACACAAACATGGTAATCATACTAATGGATTTACTGTTTAATTCAATATGTTGACTTTATTACCGCTTCATGATTATTAAATGCATGTATTTTGAGGTAAATAATAAATATCTATGTACATAATTTATGATTTATAATCTGTTAGAAATCAAATAAATAAGCTTACAACTTACTTGACATTGAATCAATTCCAGTTTCCAACCCTTTCAACTGGCTTCTGTTGTTTGCCAGAAGATGGTCGACAATCTGTTCCTCCACCGGGGACAGGGAAACAACAGGTCCACCCCCTGTTTTTTTACTTAGATCATATTTTTCTTTAGCTGAAATTTAAAAAAAAGATTATTCTCAGTGATTTAAAACTCATTAACCTTTACATATGAATCAACTGACAATATAATTTTGTCAAAATCATCTTCAGGTATCACAACCGTATAGGGCGTATAGGCTCTATAATATATGAAGATGAAAAGTTGACAACACATGTGAAATATTTACATTCTTAAAACATACCTCAGTGTATGCAAAATTTACACAAAATTTACCATATTGTTTTGTCTATCTCACATAAATATAACACCTGCCTTGGTCATGTTTATATTGTCAATTGTTTAATATAGAATGCAGGAGAAATAAGAAAATACATGTACATGTATGTTATGTAAATATATTTTATTTCTAATTGAAGAGTTACCTCTGCTTTTCATGTTGCAAAACATCTTTTTAATGTCTGACGAGGTTCTTTCACATGTTGAATGTCCAGACCTAATTAAAAAGATTAATTAGAATAGAATAATGCACATTAATACTACAGTCTACAAACATTTATTTCCAAGCATAGTAGCACACAGGAAACATGTAACAGGAATGGATACATACATTTTTACCACTTGTAGGTAGTAAACACAGACAAAAAATATTATTATCAAAAGGTTTTCATCTATTTAGTTATGTTTTCTTCGATTACCTACACCGCCACATACATGTATTTACATTTTCGTCTGCACTCTCCAGGGAGAGGCTGGGGTGCAAGATCCCAGATGATGTAATATCCTGTTGAAAACATGCCAGTTCAGTTTTACTGTGTAACACAATGAAAACTTAATAAATTCATTTGAATTTTCAAGAAAAAATGAAAAATGGGGCCATCCTTAAAAAAATGTTTGTTTGCAGTAACCCTACCCAGAATGTTCAAGGTGGGTAGGTAGGTCGATTTTTTTTATTTTTTTTTTTATTGAACTGTACTCCCAAATAAACATGGAATTTCAAAATGCTGGACAATATATGCTTTAATAATCTGGTAACAAATAAATTGATAACTGAATTCTAATTTAATAAGAACTACATTTTATTTCTTCTATTAACCTTTAAAAGAACGAAAACAAAGCACAGGGCATAATTTTCTGATTCAAAAATTTTTTTTTTATCCAGACCATGAAAAAACATTTGAGTAGGTGCAAATTTTGTGAGTCGGTCGCGTTACTACAAACAAACATTTTTTTAAGGATGGCCTGGGCAATTGTGCAGGACAGGGTCCTGTGCGTAACCGGATACACTGACTCTAGTATTTTTAAAAACATATATATTTTGATAATATTAACAACTTTAACATATAATTTGATAATATCAGGGCTCTCGATTGACACGGGGATCTGGGTTTTCACTCGTGAAAATCAGGAAATGCACAAATTTGACATGTGATAAAATCTGCACAAGAGTCAATTTGCCATATGGGACTTTCAGCTATGCTTTCAGCTATGCAATAATTATCTTAAATCAACCCCTAATAAGTAATTACCTATCAAATCCTATACATTAGTCATATGTTCAAATCACACTCAATAAAAATGTCATCTTGTATTACACACAGCATTATTTATAGCCTGTGCACTGAAGCGTGACAATAGTGGATGTAATTTGATAGCGCTAAAAATAGCTCTACACAATTGATAAGAATTACATACTTGAGGTGTCAATTATTGATTGCAAATACGTCTTTGATTTACTTGGAGTACCTGTACATTTGTTATTTCTTTTTCCATCAAATATTCCTAGTACATTTTGGTATTTAAAATTAATATGATAAAAATTGCATACCAGTAAAGATAATTTTTTTAGCTCGACTATTCGAAGAAAATGAGAGCTATTGTAGTCGCCCCGGCGTCGGCGTCAGCGTCGGCTTCTGCGTTGGTTAAAGTTTTTTGTAAAGTCAAATATCTCAATTAATACTTGAGATATTCAATTGAAACTTACAATACTTATTTATAGTAACAAGGTACATCAGATTGACAAGTTGGATAACTCTGCCTACAATATTGACAGAATTATGCCCCTTTTTAACTTAGAAATTTTGGTTAAAGTTTTTTGTATAGTCAAATATCTCAATTATTTCTTGAGATATTCAATTGAAACTTACAATACTTATTTATAATAACAAGGTACATCAGATTGACAAGTTGGATAACTCTGCCTACAATATTGACAGAATTATGCCCCTTTTTAACTTTTAAATTTTAGTTCAGTTTTTTGTAAAGTCAAATATCTCAATTATTGCTTGAGATATTCAATTGAAACTTACAATACTTATTTATAGTAACAAGGTACATCAGATTGACAAGTTGGATAACTCTGCCTACAATATTGACAGAATTATGCCACTTTGGAACTTAGAAATTTTGGTTAAAGTTTTTTTGTAAAGTCAAATATCTCAATTATTCTTGAGATATTCAATTGAAATTTAAAATACTTTTTTATAGTAACAATGTACATCAGTTTGCAAAATTGCAAAATTGCATAACTCTGCCTGCAATATTTGCAGAATTATTTGCCCCTTTGAAACTTAGAAATTTTGGTTAAAGGTCTTCAAAGATATTTACTTAAAACTTTACACATGCACTTGCGTCATAATTGGAGGTTCATAATTGTATGTCACTGACTCCATATGTTCCATAACTCTATCTTGCATTAAGGCTGATTCATATCCCCTTTTCTACTTAGTCTCTTGGGTAATGTTTACATGCATGTTAATAATTGTTATCTCAATAACTATTAAAACTTCACATATGCATTTAGGGTCATAATTGTAGGTCACTGACAAAGATCCATAATTCTATCTTGCATTAAGGCTGATTTTTCTCCCCTTTTTCAACTTAGAAATTTATGGTAAAGCTTTGCTTGTAAGCTGTTATCTAGGGTTTGTGCCTTTTTTGGGACAATTTTATGCATTCATATTAATAAAGCAGTGATTTACTTGATAAAACATCTTAATAACAAGCCTTTGTACCTTTTCTGTCAAATTTATGTATTCATAGGTAATTAGTATTATTATACTCAATAAAACACCCTTGTGACATTACCTTCCGAATAGTCAAGCCAATACTGTATAATTAGACTCTCTCTAAGGCCAATAACATGAATTTATAAAAAAAAATTAGCCCTTTTGTGAACTTAAAAAATTTAACATTATCAAGTCTCTTTTACTATCAAGCACATAGAATAGTCGAGCGTGCTGTCCTACAGACAGCTCTTGTTATATTTTGTAATCAATAATATAGATCTACATGTAATCAGAAAAGCTGCTGCTTATCTTATTCTTTCACAGTAAAGATGCAGTTCCTTTTTCCTTTTTGTTTTCTGTTTTACACAAAGGGTGAAGCGTCTTCAAAAATTGAAGGGTGAAATGTCTTGGGAAAGAAGCGTCTTGTTTCCATATAGATCCATGTGCATCAGTGTATATTAAGGTGTATTAACAACAATAAACAATCGTAATTTTCTAGAAACCTTACTCACGCTACGTGACGGTGTACTATGATTATCTATAATACAAAGATATATCATCAATTTAAAAACAAAAATTCAGGTGATGAATAATTATATACTCACGCTTTCAACTGGTCAGAAATATCTTCCCAAGTTTTCTGCTTCACTTTGGCACCATTTGTTGCCCCCCTAAATTTTCCATTCAGTGAATTAAGGTTCTCTAGAATCAACTGAACGGCAAAAGCCCGTTCTATCTCTCCCCAATTCGCCGCCCGTTTACTTAATTTATTTTCCATTAAATTTAGTTGACAAATATGTTCCCTGTTGTGTACAGACGACACGACCACAGATGACAGCTGTTCGAGGACTTTTTGAGTTATTTACCTTTTTGATGCGCGAGCGCTGAAGAGTTACCGGATGTGGCAGCTTATACCGTTGAAAATATTATCGCTTGAGTCATAACTTGATTCATTTGAGTTATAACTTTCGACTCAACTGAGTTCAAACTTAAGTACTTTCGTGAAACGCACAAAAAGGTACTTACTCAGTTGAGTAGTTTATTCGACTTAAGACATAATTTGAGTTATATTATGAGTAATAACTTAAGATTCTTTGTGAAACCGGGGCCAGATAATCATGAAATTATATTTTGCAAAGTTATTCACCTTTTGTTGCTCGTTCAAATATTTTCTCAAGAACTAACAACGATATTCACTTTAAAATTGAAATACTTGTTCAATATCAAAATTGGAATGCATTTGTAAAAGACAAATGACACGGAATTCATTTTGCTTAATCATTCTTTTAAAATTATTTTTATCAAAAACTATCAACTATATTCACTTTAAAATTGAAATACTTGTTCACTATCAAAATTGGAATGCATTTGTAAAGGACAAATGGCACGAAATTCATTTTGCTTAATTATTCTTTTAAAATTATTTTTATATATTCGTATATAAAATACAAATGTATAGATTTTCAAATGTAGGAATCATGCCATTATCACCGTTTGAAGAACTCAACTTAAGTTTACATCCGTAAAAGCATAAAATTTTAATTACTTAGTTGATATATAAATTTAATCGGGGACTAAAAGCAGACAGCTTTGCATAAAATAATTAAGAAATATACTCGGAAGAAAATTATTTTTTGTCCTTTTCTTAGCCTGAACATTAATCATGAAAATTGACATCGAGTCCCATCAAGTCAAAAAACGTCAGTGGAGTTCATTTAAAGTAGCTGTCGGTAGGACTTCAGTGCATCGAGGCTAAATTGATCAAATTTGCTAGATGATGTTAATTGTTTTTGAAACAATTTGCTAGAAAAATTTGTTAATTTGATAAAATTTGCCGGGTAAATTCGCTAGGTAAAATGTCTGAAACGTGTAAAATGAAACATTTTTTTTTATTAATTAACTAGATGTACATTGATTACAGTGGTATGACTATAGGTGATATGTACTTTATGATTTCAAAATATACTATTGTGAGCTGAGAAAACAAATTTACACCTTTATAGTGGCCAAGTACATATCACCATATAGCACCCTACCTTGAAGTTAAGGCTAACAATATTAGTATCGGAATTGCGCATCAGATCTGACAATAATTTGTAAGGGTGTTCAGTACGCGTGTTGTAAGTGATGTAAATGCCCATAACTGTTATTTGTTAAGAATTAAGGAAAACGTAATATTTACATTACATAAAAAACGACTGAAGCAATGTGATCAATGTATAACATTCTTTTGTAATAATTATTAAATTGTAGGGAAGCAAATAGGCCCAGTTTGATCATCTATAAATCAGTTTAGAATATGTGAATGGTTGCAAACACCTAGAAAACAATTGTGCTGAAGCCGTTAGGCCACTGCTATGTTTCTTTAATGTTTTTTTTTCATTTCTATCAATATCCTGTCTTTCGAAACATGGTAATCCCTCTTGCTTATATTGGCTTATAGCTCTATCGGTATTCCTGGACGTTTAAATGTGTAAGATGACAAAATATATCGTCATTCGAGGCTTAGCGTTTACGCCGTCCTTTGCTGATATACGCTAAGCTGCATTATTTTAATTCACTTCAAAATTGCAACATTGTGTCTTTGTGGTGTCGCGTTCTTTAAATGTTCAAGTGTTGCATTCATATTTTTGCATTCTATGCTACTTTTTTGCATTTTTGTATTATTGTCTTTTTGCATTGTTTGCGTTACATTCACGCATGAGCAGATACATAAATTTTACATAAAAATCTATATGTCACGGTAACCTGTAAAAATTTGATTAATAACTAAAATTACAATGATTTCTATAATATTTACATTTGATTTTAAATTATACCGTTATGTCATCATTACATTTTGTAAGCTGCGTGTAGAATGAGTGTTTTGGTTTGCTTATATGAAAGCATATATCTCAGGGTATGTTGATCACAGTTTATTTCCATATCCAAAAAATCAAGATATAAATACAATTTGACCATGTTTGCTGACACACACAAAAAACAACAACAAAAACAACACAAATCAAAACAAATAAAACAACAGACAAACAAACAAACAAACAACAACAACAAAAATACAAAAAAACAACAACAACAAACTTACAAAAACAGATAATAAAAACAGTTTCGCAAAAAACTTTTCATTCTATTGTTATTTGTCTTTCAGATATTTGGACACTCCCATTCTTATGACTTTGTGAATATTATAATACACTGTGATGACCAATGAAATAAATAACATTTTTCATTGGCCAGACACCAGGGCACCAATAGGAAGCGTCCACTATTAACACATAACTAATATACATAAGTGCTCAAATCAACGAAGGAATTGATACTAACTAGTGGAAATGTTGTTCTTGACCAAAGCATAATTACAACTTCGATCCACTGAGGTATGTATCATAGGAACTCTGGAACAGGACCGCATATTGCGGCGCATAAATCCGAATCCGTACCGGCTTTACATATTGTTTGTCGGACCTTTGAATATCTTTTCATATTATGCGAGCAGGTGGTCTTTAATTATCTAATCTCAATTTAATATAATCTGCTTATTCAAAAATCAGTCAAATTTACGGTATATTGAAAAAGGAAAAGGAGTGACATCCGCCATTTACCGCAACGTTCGGCGAAAGGTATCCCCCTTGATATGCTTGATATTTGTTTTAATTTTTATAGTAATGAATACCAGATGAGTGCCTACAATAGTTATCTATGGATCATGTTTTAATATTCCTTTTTCAATTAGGCAAAATCAGTTGGACCATATTACTAAAGTGTCTGTTTTCTCCCTTATCAAAACACGAATACGCCCGTTATAATGCCGCCTATACATGTCAACACGTGTAAACAATAAACCATGAACGTTATATCCGGACGATACCTGATAGTTGACGAAAATAACGGGAACAAAATTCTGAAAAAAATAGTAATCAATTGTAGCCAAAGGGGAACAACTCATGCCGAAAACGTTGCGGCGAATGGCGGATGTCACTCTGTCTTTTTCTAAAATACCGTAAAATTTGACCAGTTTTAAAAGAGACAGATTGGGTTCAATTGATAATATATTTTTTGAGGCCATATACTCGGATAATACTAAAAGATATTTAGATGTAGCAGAGACGTTTTTAAAAACCGTTACACGATCGAAAATATGCGCCGCAATCTGCGGTCCCGTTCTCTAGTTCCTATGGTATGTATAACGTATTTTTTGTGTATTTGGTTTTGATAATTTTGCTTCTTTATTGCATATTTTGATGCATTACTATTAATACATCGTAACAATTTCAAAATGTTAGGAAGATATTATATTAATATATAACAACTGGTCGATATATCTTTTAAAAACTACACTTTTGCTTCTTAATTGCACAATTTGATGTATTACTATTAATAAAGCGTAGCTACTTAAAAATGTTAAGAAATTATTGTATTAACATATAACTATACTGGTCGATACATCTTTTAAAAACTATACCAACATTTAAATGATAAAACAACCGTTAGACAAGGATGCGCGTGTGCCTGGTCTACTGATTGTGTTGTTTCGTACAGAAAACTTGTCGAATCCTTTAATCATTAATGAGGTAATTTGTTTATCTTTTGAAATAGCTTGACTAGATAACGTTTGCTTTGTTTTGCATGATAATTATTGAGATTTTGTTATGACACTGCACAAAAAACCCACAAATTAAATGTTACAAGTATGAAATTTGCTCGTTTACTTTTGTGTACTCGTATATGTTCTTAATGATAGTAAATGCTTTTGTGTCAAGAGAATACTGTTTACCTCTGTAGGAGGAACTGATGGAAATAACGTGTCTATCTTTCTTTTTCAATCTTATTTATCATATGAATTTATGATTTATTCACTGTTGCCGTCCATTTTAAAGAGTTCCTTTTCGGATAATGTTTATATATAATAATTATTTACTTAGCCAAACAAAGTTTACTGTTGTAGTGATTTCCGTTATATAGAATAAGTAAGTTACTTTAGTTTTAGTCTGAATTACTTAATAATTTCAAACAAAGAACACTTCAAATACAATACACTTTTCCAGTGAAGCGCTTATAACGTAACGTGAGTATTGCGCACGTTTGTATAATGCAACTGACATCACGAACAATTTGATGCGTGCATTCCATCTTTACAGGGTCGATTAAGAGGCCCGGGCGTATGATAAATCATGCTACTGAACTTTATATTAAAATAAATGGTTGTTTTTCCAATTTAAACAAGCAGCTTCAAAACGTAGATTCATCTTAATTTTTTATCTTTAATTTTTAGGATGTAAGCGTATCGTTTTATTCTAAAAATATATTTTGTCAAGGGTAATATGTAACACTTGATAGCTTTTTTTTAATATAAATAGACACGGTTATCAATATGTCATATATTGCGATAACATTGTTTCTTACACAATTAGTATTAATACCAAATGAAGTCAATATGTACGGTCGGTGTTTTAATTTCGTCCCTAAGCTTCTTTCTGTTTATCTGTATGTGTCTCTATTTAACATGTAGGCATGTTTCAATTATTTATCATACTGACTTGTTTGTGTGAGGGGCGTGGTCAATTTATTGACGATTCTTGGGTTACGAAGCACCTACCTAGTGCCATGCAAGAGTTTTGTCCCGGCGTAAGCGTCTGCTCGACTAACCAGTCGGCCTCATCTGCAGAAAATTCATGCTGCGCTGGTAAGTCAATTAAGTTTGGCAAATCTCTAATTTGTTTAGATTTCAAATACATCCTGTACACGGCACCTATACTTGTACAAAATAAGATGCATTTTCTTTTGATTTAACGAAAAGAAATCTCATATAATAGACTGTAAATTGACTGTCTAGTTATGTAATTGCTGCACTGGGATCATACATAGTGACATGTTAACCTGGTTTACACGGAAGGATACATGGTTTTTGTCTGTGATATTGTTTTGTCAGCAGTACATCTAGCAATGAATAGCTTAGACGGAAATAAATTTTTCACTGCTTTAGACTCGAAAGGTCCATTATCCATATGCCTGAAGATGGTTTTACCTTTACATTTATTGCTGAAAGAAACTAAGTAGAATTTCAAACTACAGATTAATAATATTTCGACTTGCCTTGAAAATACTCTCATACAAAATATTTATTCCTAACGCTTCAATGAACTTCTTTTAGAATGTTCCTGTGACGCGGATTGCACATTAAACGGTGATTGCTGTTTTCCAAAACGACGAAAGTCAAATCCTGACAGTCAAGAACTTCAAAATGAAAATTTTTGTCTTAATTAGTTCGATTCCAGCCATTTTCAATCGTTTCCTTCATCGATAAACCTATCCTTAGTAGTTCAAATAGGTTATCGAACAGTTCTTGTGGGGAAAGAAATGTAGCTTCTTGGGAAAGTATGCATCCGGTTTATTCGGCAACATCTAAACAAATTTATAAAAATAAAGAATGTGCTGAAGCCGATGGAATTGTTGACTGAGTTCTTTGGGATGTTGAAATAATCTGCGACTCGGAAGATGTTTATGCTGCAACGATGAGACTTGAGTTACTCATGTTTCCTGAAAGTTATTTTATCAATGTTAGGTACCCTGGCAATATTGATGACATAAAATCATCAAAATGTTATTTCTCTCTCATTGAAACATGCCCCGAATCTCTAGATTTTCTGATACCAGAAGGAACAAATCTTTCAAGGAGTGAAATTGTATCATTATGCACAAGTGGACTTGTGTCGCCTTATGAAGCTAACAAAATGTATTCCAATGTATTTTGTCATATTTGTAATGCTGAATTCTACAGTCAGCATTTGATTTGCGAAAAATCTGATGACGGCATGAGAGTCATAACTGCAAAAGGATTTATTGCCCTTTTTGATGGTGAGTTTATAGCTGAAAAGAATGAAAATAAAGATGTCCAGGAAGCAGCCGTACCTTTGGCGTGTTCGCTTCAGGTTCAAGTATTTCTTAAATTAAGTATTCTATAAATTTACCTATACCATTAGAAGTGTTTCAGATAACTAGGTTACTTATGGTATTTAAGTCAACGTTATCACTTAGACATTTTATAAAAACACACGAAACTTTGACATCATATAATTATGTGCACGAGCAACAGGTGTCTCTGAAGTTTAATTATATGTTTCTTTTCATATTTCAGACAAGCAAATGCCGGCATATATTTTGTCCATCGGGCCAACTCAGAAGTGAGAGATGTGTTTATCCAAGCAAATTGTGGTACAATCAACACTATGTCGTGTACATCATTTTAACTTCAGAGAAATCAATTAATATGACTGATTTGTTTAAAGTCCCTTCGGGTGAAAGAACATTTGTATTGCCTCAGCTAGAAACTCCTTGGAAGCAGGGTTGGTCGGTTCATAACATATTCTATGAAGACACGGGCATTGATCATATCTCAAACAATTTCATTTTTCGTATTGGTATAAAACTTCCACGCATGAAACCAAAGAGCATCGTACAGTACATAATAGATACAGTCAAACGAGAGTGGTCTATGGATCTTAACAATGAGACAGTCGTTGTAAAATCGCTTAACTTTGCAAAATTTACCAAAGTATCATTGCATGCTGAAAGCATTGGAATGCCTTTATCTGAGAAACTTGCAGTTGAACATGTCAAACAACTGTACAGTTTGATATACATAACTTTATTTAATGTAAGATCATTGGAACTCGCCATAACAAAACTGTATGTCTGCGAACAGGTTGAATTAAACCAGTCTGAATTCATTCTAAGTCAGGATGACTCCACTCTTTACATTTACACAACGCAGAGGTTTCTGTTTGACGGGGAATTTGTAATCATTAAGAACAACATCAATGAGGGATTTCGCGCCAGAATTTGCATCGAAGACTCGGGACTGCACAAAAACGGCGGAGTTACCATCAGGAATATCGGCAACATTCAATGTCTTGTTAACCTTTATGGTCTTGCCTTAGGACTGCTTTCAGAAGTTATGTACATCAGATACCAAATGTATATATTGCTTTATTAGTGTCAGCCGATATAAAGGATTTTAGTCTGCACGCAGAGTGCTGTCACAGTGCTGCCAACAAATATTTATTTTTATTTACTTTCTATGAAGGGATGCTTTTTTTGTTATGTGTAATAAACGCTCATCGTTTTACGATCATTTTTATTGTTATATTTCCTTGAAATGAAATTTCCGGTTTAAACGTTGTAAACAAGAATAAGAAAATTTGTTTGTTTGTAAGTTCGACGTTTTTCCACAGATTGAACACAAGCTGTGATATTTTAACTTCTGGCGTAACCAAGAGCGAAAATATAATAGCTGTTGGTCACAAGTGACAAGCTTTTGTACTAATATATGCTAAATGTTTGTACTGATTTTTACCCTAAAGGCATGCGCTCTCATGCATGATGTCATCAAGTCATGGCGCCATATTTTTCTCAGGAATTTTGTTATTTTTTTAACATGATGTGTTAAGATTTATTTGATACTCGTTATGAACCAGATTTACAACAGAGCAAATTTCTGAAGATATTTCTGTTGAGTTATTTTACATTTTCTCCATCCGCGCCAAAATATAGCCCGACTAATGTTGAAATATCTTGTGATAAATTCAATGTCTCAAATAAAGTGTTACTTTTACTTAAAATGAACTGTGGAGTTATAATTATCCTTAAGAGTATTCCTTCCTGATCCTTTAAATTAATACAATTATAGTCTTGTGTATGTAATATGACTTTTTAAAGACAGTGCTAGGGAGCATGAGGAGTGTTGCAAATTTTTTTATTCATGATCATAGCCAGCATTTTTTAACTGTTTTGTCAAGAACCTTCAATTAATACCCCTTTTTAAGAATTTTGGTTTGGTAATCAGGATTTTTACAATTATTTATGGGCACATGCTAACTAAGAGAATAGAAAAAGGTTTAGGATCATATATGTTTCTTGATTCAAGTAGACATGCATGTGCAAGTGGTAAAATAGTAAAAACTGGAATCCTTATAGGAAGATCAGAACGATTAGGTTGAAAATATTACCTGGTTCGGTTTGATTAAGGCTGTAAATGGACGTTACTGGAAAATGTAAGTTACTGTTAAGCCTTTTTGCCTTTTTCTTTCAAACCATGTTGATAAATCAAGGAAGGAGGGGGCTGGGTGCAATTGATTTGTCCGAGTAAAGAAGCTATCTAGTTAACAGAGATTTGATAGTTTTACTTATTTTTACAATAAGACATCAATTTAAAAAAAAAGAAAAAAAAAAAAAAGGTGTATCGCTTTTCTGATGAAATGTGAATAAGGGCGCAATTGCAACAAAAAATGTGTAATTTTGCTGTTCTCAAACAATTAAGAATCGACGCCATATTTATAATCAATCTATGAACCGTTACAAAATTGATAAATCTAAATTTGAGCATCATATTTAGGATATAATATAAAACCACAAAAAATTGTGTTACAGGATCTTTAAGCAGACCAGAAAGGAGAATGCAATACCATATCACATGATGGTAAAAGACACCATCCATCACGTTTTTAACAGGTTACCTACACATAATAAAGTACTATTTTCCTATACGAAGCTCGAAATCATTGTCTGGGCTACTGCGGAGTAAAAAATATTTGGAATATTTATTTGAAATGAAGACACGTAAGCTCTTTTGTTCAGGGAGGAAATTATTTCACATAAAAAAACCAACAAAAATCTCATATACCGATCTGAATGTCAATTATAGTCTTATAGGCAGAATGACAAAACGTTGGACGTCACTGACCCCTTTTTATACTTATCCGCCCTTGAATTGTCATATAAACATCGGTTTTAGCTCTAGTCACAATTAAAAAAATCATCGAGTTTATTTAATTTCTTGTTACCCCTTACACGACTCTTGTCAATTTTGTTTATTTAGTTATTTATCTATTTCTTTCTTTATTCATTTATTTGTTTATCCATGTTTTTATTTATCTATTTAAACAGAGGTATTTTTAAGTGACACTGGCACTGAAAAGTACATAACATATACTGTACAACTTAACTTGTTTAAAGAAAGTTATAGAGTTTCCTTGTGCGCATTAAGTCACTCATAGGAAACATCGTATTATCTAACCATCAACTTTAATCAACCACCATCTAGATGAGCAGCTTACTTACATGACAATTCCAAAGGCTGCTCCGAACACGGCCAAAACATCATTCATAATTATATCTTATAAACCTAAAAATGATGATTCTATTTTCCACACACTGTCGTTAGAGATATAGAGTTGTTATAATTGTTGTAATGTTTCCAAAATTTGTGAAAAGATAACAATTGGCTTTGTGGTACATTCATTTTATTATCTACGGTTAAAGTGCGTCAATTACTTTAAAATGTCTCCAAATTAATGAATAGTTTTTGCTTTACTCACTGTTTGAAATTGATACCTTAGAGGAACCTTCGGTAGTCAGTACATCTGTACAAGTCTAATTTGATAAAATTTGCTATTTAGATTTGCTAATGTGATACCATTCAAACATTGAAATGAAACATTTTTATTTACAAGTTGAAAACTGATGACAGTTACACAGGTATAAGGGATATGCACTTTACTCTTTCAAAAGGTGTTTATGTGAGCTGAGAAAACCAAATTTACACTTTCATAGTGGCAAGGTACATAGCTCCTGAAAATATAACCCCTACCTTGAAGAAAACGCGAGTATTGAAATTGCACACCAGATCTTAAGCAAATTGCTAAAATTTGAAAAAAAGTGTTCAGTAAACGTTTAAATAAACGTCTATTGCTGAGACCAATCTAAATTGTAGAATATCTAAGTTTAGAATATCGCAGAGGTGTACACAAAAAGCTTCATTTTGAACATATAAACATTACGAAATTTGTATCAGCTGAAAAAATAAATTTTCATCATATTAAAGGCAGGGTTCACTCACGGTGCCATTTAGCAAGCGGTTGGAATTCAGACACATTATATATGTAGGTGTAAACTAATAATTATTTCTCTTCGAACCCGAAAAATCTTTTGTTTTAGTGACGCACCAACGTGTCATTTCATTAACAAGCCATCCAGGTATCTGTGTGTAGATGTAAAATGATAATTATTTCTCTCCTCACCCCAAAAATCTTTTGTTTTAGTGACGCACAAACGTGTCATTTTATCAACAAGCCATCCAGGTATCTGTGCAGGAGAGTCGGGATATGTCACGTGTTTGGATATAGCATGTGTGAATACAATAAATCACAAATTTGGACAAAAGCAATGGGTTTTCAGTACCATTTCGTTCTTGTTTTTCTACTTTGAATTGGCCATCATCGAGCGCATTCAAATCATACTGTACAATTCTTTCAATTTTCTGCATTTGTTCCTACCAATCGACATAGCCTGCAGTTATGTTTTTTTTTTCATATAAATTAAATAGTATGTTTACCTCTACTTTGACGTATCTTAAAAAGGCTTGGATCGCAATCACATAATTTGACATTGAGGGCCTTGTACTGAATAACATAACTCAATCAATTTTGAGATTCTCTTTTAGTCTTTCCATGAATATTAATCGGCACAATTCCAAAATATCGACACTTATTGAATGTTTATGTTGGCTCCATCACATTTGTGAGGGATCTTTTACATTGCCGATGGAACCGGCACCTTTTCGATAGCTCGATCGCATTTGAATAAATAATCATAATATCTTTTTCATTTCAGCCAAAACCTGCGAACTATTATTTACATTGAGCTAAAGGGGATATTAGGATCATGTTACATGCATGACAAAGTGGGCAAACATTTATTAGACTGAATAGAACTATATACAGACATGTCACCACGTAAAAGAAAACACACATACTTAGAAAAAGTTTAATCCATGTCGTTTTGGGGGTATTTCTTTGCATACAAAAGGATCAAAACGTTGCATAGCATTATTTGACGTTTAGGAAAACAAACATAAGTCGGATATTTTTAGAAACTGTGTTTACTTTTTTCAGTTTTGTTTTGGCCCATGTCTCTACAACAGAAGTGTCGATACTCTTATTTAAACAGATCACCAAAATGTGAAAGAACAAAACTTTAGTAGGGGTGATACTGGACAAATATGTGTGATCTCAGAGTTGTTATATTTTTTCTTGTCCCATGGGATCATTGATTCAAATATTGTTTTTCGTTTAAAATTGAAAACTGCTAATGCCTGGGCGATATTTCAGTTGTCACTGTTTTTAATGAACACAGTAAAACTGTTTGTTTTGTATATGTTTTGTTTGTGTTTATTACTCTCTAGGGATCTCCTTTTTTGTTTTTCAGAACCTAAACAATAATTTTAGCCATTGGCACCCTTATAAATTAATTTTGTTTTGATATCAAGTTATCATATTATTTACAAGCAATTAAAACATCTATGTTGGATATTTAACGGGTTCTGATAAATGAGATGGAATTTGATAAGAAAAATGATGAATCTCAGATAGCTGAACAGAGGGGCTTCTGTACCTTTATGGATATTCTAGTAGTTTGTACTTTTTATGAAATGTCATCGAGCGGATTTCATATTAAAGTATACTGTAAAATCAATTCTACCAGAACGAATCCTATTTTTCATAGTTTTTTACTATGAATAAAAAATGCATTCGTTCATTACTCACTCTATAAACAAAGTACATACTGATAATGAGCGTTATTCACATTATGAAAATTACTAAATGACTACTGTTCGCTCTTTAACGGTACTCCACTGAGGTTTTAAATCATGATGGGACTGGAAATATCTTTTATCATTTATCAATTCAGCTTATTTCCTTTATCAGTTATTACCATTTTTATTGTCCAAAATAACCAAGAATTGAAAAGTGTTCAAACGATTGTAACTTAAATCGTTATCGCAGTCATGACTGATTAAGCATATTCTGTATTATCTTCGTTCATATTATTTGTTTTAAGTGTCCCGGTTGATCTATATTAGATTTGCAAATTATATATGTTTTGCCTTTTTTTTTATCTCAATGCAGTTCCTTTAAATATTGTGTTATTTACCTTCACTACTGTCCAATGACGATTTATATTCATGCCAAAACAGCGGGGATATTACTTTATAAGTAGTGCAGCGCATTTAAAAGAAGAAAGACATTCTACACTTGTTTGTCTCTTATAAAGCGTGATCTTAGCGTGGAGAAGCTGCTACTTTCTTAGACATTAGACCGGGTAACGATTGACTGGAACATAAAACAGACACAAATATCAAGTAAAGAAAATAAATATAGAACACAACAGACTACTATTGCTGACGGATGTATTTGCCAGTTGTTGCAAGTTAAAATGAATGCAACCACCGCATATTTGTATTTAGGCACTGGCCTCTTGAAACTTATTCTGCATACAATTCTTTGATTTTTGTTTGTTTTGGGTTTTACGTCACACCGACATAGTATAGGTCATATCGCGACTTTCCAGCTTTACTGGTGGAGGAAGACCTTAGGTGCCCCTCCGTGCATTATTTCAGGCACGAACGGGTACCTGAGTAGAACCACCTACAGTTCTTTGAAATGAAATTCTTTAAAATAGATGTTGATAAACACATTGACCAGTGAAAAGTCCCGCAAAGCTCAAAATGGACAGCATTGGATAAGTAATCCAGGAATCACTGGTTAAATCTGAGGGAAGTCATGACAACTGACCTCGGTAATTGTTTCTTATGGCCAATTGTCTATCACTGTTTTTTTTCAGAAATTATGGGTCAGTTGCAATGAATTGGTATTGACTGGTTAACTACAGGCAAACTAGGAAAGACGGTTGGGTTGTTGAATTGCAGAGATTCTACCTGAAAATAAGCAAAGCTCAGCAAAACATCTGCAAAACAAAACAAACAAAAACAATCTCATTGTATTAAAGTATCTACATCCCTTGATTATTTGAAATCTAAAGGCATGCCATTCTGACACAGTTTTTGAAATAGACAAATATTTTGACTAAGATTCATATATTTTAGCACAATTTTATTTCCTTTTAAATATTTTTACAATAAATTTACAAGAAGTTTACTAGTAAATATTTTTTAAGGATGAACACATCAATATCACAACACACCACAAACAATATTTCTTTTCATAAACATAATGATACTAATTATTAATACTAATAATGTGCAAAACTCACACAAACACAATATCGCAGAAACATAATTATGTGAAAAATCTCATTTCTTTCAGTCATCATATAGAAAACATCCTTGTTTTAACCTTAATTTCAAAATGATAACAAAATATATAAAATATAAAACTTTACACTAATTTTACTTCTTTTCACATGATTCTTGTTTTGATTACATTGCACAATTTCTACAGTGTATAACAAAACCATGTAAATAGTAAATGCAATGTATTCAATTGCGCTTTGAACTAAGATCCAGTTTAATATTCTCTGTTCATAAGGGATATGGAAAAGATGTATCCAGAATTGAAAAGTAATTTGTCCACTATTATTTATTTGTTTATTATACTATAGGTAATTATTTCGATAGTGCTTACTACCAAATATGATAACTAACCATGAAATGAATACATGGACGTTTTTGGTGAGAGATACAATATCTGTTATGACATATTTTCATTTAACAGACCATAGATTATGTTAGAAATAAAATATTATTCATCATATAAATATACATGCAATGTCACTTGTTACATCTTCATAATTTGATATTATTAAAAGAATATCAAATGATTCATTTCTATTTTGTTTAATATTTCGATGTTCGCATCACTTGTAGTCGCCTATACCCTATCAAATATCATTGCATATTCTTTGAATCATCCAAAATTGTTTCACATATTCGCCTTTTGAAATTATTTTACGTAAAAGGCAATTTTTCAAAACTTTAAAAGGGGCATCACTCAACAAAACTGTCTGACTTACATCAATTATCACTTGTCATTTGTTAGCCAGCATTCCAAGTTTGATACGAAAAGATTTAAAGTTGTTTGCGTAATTGCCTACATTCAAGCTTATGCGCTACGACAACGGAACCTCAGCGATAACACAGATCATCTTTTTTCTTCGGAACAGAAGAGCTAATAATAAATATTTTAAGCTAAGTTTGCTCTGCTTCCCCACCAAGGCACTGTTTATACTTCTGAAGCACAGAAAATATGTTATGTAACGGAATCCTTATTATCAATTACCCATGTAAAACTAAGGCAAAGGGACGTTTGAGAGCTTGAGATTTAAATTATTCCTAATAATGATAATAATAATGATGATGATGATGATGATAAACTTGTCAAACCTGAAATTGTGATTATGTTATCATTCAGTCTGAAAGCCACTTTGATTTGGTTAAGGGGATTGAATTCTTCCTTGTGTTGAAAGCATTATAAGGATTATGAAACATTACTGTTGTCTCAAAGTTTTGGGAATTTTTCTCGAACGCGATTAAAAATGATTTTTGACGATACTGAATACACTTTTTATCACTAAAGAGGTTTTTTTTTTGCTTTCTAATTTATTATTATTATATATTTTGTTGAATGGAGATTTTGACAAAACACCTTTCAGATTAAATAAATCTGTCCGGGAAACCTGTATTTCAGTATTAGCACACCTTCAGGACTGCGCTTAAAAAATGATTTGATATCATGCATTACCTTTGCTGATGAGGTCAAGGACATTTATGACTCATGTTCATAAAGACGTTTACTGTGGCATCTTATTCAAACATATAACAGACTAGGAAGATAAAAAGAATAGATAAAAGAGGAGAATAAAGACCAACACGGTAAAGGCAACATTTACAGGACGCAGTTAATGTACGAAGGTAGTGTTACCGAATATTAACAATTTAATATATATTACCTACCTATTACCAGCTGTCTAAATTTCATCCACAGATGCACTTAGCCAATGGCCTTTTTAGAGATATCAAGAATCATATGGTTTGGTATATAAAGACATCTGTTAGAAAACGTCTTTGTCCTTGAATAGCTGACAGTTCTCTAGTTTGAATAGCTGACAATTCTCTAGTTTGAATAGCTGACTATTATCTAGTTTGAATAGCTGATAGTTCTCTAGTTTGAATAACTGACAATTATCTAGTTTGAATAACTGGAAATTCTCTTGTTTGCAGGTTTATCACAGAGTTTTTTTTTAAATCACTGTACTTGTATCCGATAAACAAGAACATCCTGGAAATATTGGTAAGTAGATGATTAGCAACATGATAGGAGTTGAAGCTTTGAACAGAAACGACAACTATTCGGAATTCCTGCTCATGAAAGCAAGTGCGCATAAAACGATTTCTGACGCTTGAGCACATTTAAGCGATGAATGTTTTTTATGGAAATTTAAAATCATTCGAATGATACTTGTGGTCAAGGTAATGGTCTAATTGTAAATATTCCTCAAGTCACTTTTTCTGATAATACTGTTTAAGAAGTTGCAAACATTCAACCAGTGTCTTTTAATCGAACCAATTTATCAGCTTCTCGAGACTAGTAAATGATAGAGCGCGACACCACAGTAATTGTGAAATGATTTTCAAAATTTAAAGTAAATTATTTGCAATTCTATTCTGAAATGTAAAAAAAAACGTTATGATGAGATTTAGTGAGATAATTGCAATTTATGGTATTTTTAAAAGAAGATTTTTATCTTATTTTACAGATTTTACAATTGAAACTGTTATTGTTGGACCACAGAAGCAATTACTCTATATCATGAACTAAAATTTCTTATTTTAGTAAGTGATACATTCAGATATAAAATCTTTATAGTCCCCCATCTGCGGATGTTTCAATATTCAAACTTTCACCATTTTCGTGTTTAAATGTTGATTTCTGAGATTGGACGGTAGCTTGCAATTACCACTACCGTCCATGAACAGGCTCAATCAAACCGGGCCTGTAACATTTTCAGTTTTTCCGCGTTGGATTTTCTTAAGTGATTCTTTTGTTTTAAGTGTATAAATGTCATTGTTGAATTTTTGAACTTAAATCTCTATGCTTTGGGCATTACTTAGAAGGGGGAAATTGATGATGTGTGATAGTTAAAATTGAATTTAACCGTGTAAATATTAGTAGATTATATTGTTATTATAAATGGTTTTTTTTCTGTAAAATGAAATAAATAGAGGATATTTTATTTTATGCTTAAAAACAAGTAAAAACGAAATTTCCATAATTTTAACGTTAATATTAAAATCTGTTTTCCCCATTGAAAGCCCCATTTAGTCGGAATTTCTCATTAAAAACAAGAAGTCTTGAGCTGAAAAATAAGTCAATCAACGTTAAATGACGGTGATATTTATTCATTTTATTAAAAAAAATATGAATGATCGCTTGTTCTTATAATAAAAACAAACAATTCTTGTAGGAGAAAAAGTCCAACCATCCATCCATATTTCTGTTACTTACTGCGAATTTATATTAGACCTGTCTTTGTAAAACTGTAAACGGCAGCCATTTTTTTAAAGTTGTGTATTTCATGGGAGGAAAATAATTGTGTAAGATTCAGAGGGATATAATTTAGATTTGTTAGTCATACACCTTTTTAAAAGAAAGAAAACTTATTTGAGGATTGTAACAGACAAAAAATAAGTGCTGACAGATGTGAAAACATTCAAAAAAGGAGCTAGGAATATGGAAAACTTGGAAGCTTGCTCATGAACGCTGGGTTGTTTTACTTATTTTTCGAGTGATGGCTGTCATTGCTTTTCAATTTTTCATAAAGCATACGGCAGTTATTGCTCGTAGGATACTTTAATATGCCCAAATGTCATCAAGTGCAGTTTTGCATGGGGAAGGAATGTATTTTTCAGACTGTAAAAATGAAACAAAAATATTTAGCTATTAGTAAATGATAGAGCAATGTACCATATGACATCACACTTCATTAATTGTGAAATGATTTTCAATATTTAAAGTAAATTATTTGCAAATACTCTATTCTGAAATGTAAAAAAACCGTTATGATAATATTTAGTGAGAAAATTGCAATTTATGGTATTTTTAAAAGAAGATTTTAAACTTTTATCTATCTTATTTATACAGATTTCACAATGGAAACTGTTATTACTGGACCACAGAAGCAATTACACTACATCATGAAATAAAATTTCGTATTTTAGTAAGTTATACATTGAGATATTAAATCTTTATAGTCCCCCATCTGCGGATGTTTCAATATTCAAACTTATACCGTTTTCGTATTTAAATGTTGAATTCTGAGAATGGACGTTAGCTTGCAATTACCACTACCGTCCATGAACAGGCTCAAACAAACCGGGTCTGCTACATTTTCATTTTGCCGTGTTAGACTTTCTTTATTGATTCATTTTTAGTGTATAAATGTTATTGTTGATTTTTTTAACTTAAATCTCAATGCTTTGGGCATTACTTAGAGGAAGGAAAAGGATGATGTGTAATATTTAATATTTCGTTTAACCGTGTAAATTTTTAGTAGATAATATTACTTATTATAAAAGTGTTTTTCTGTTAAATGAAATAAATAACAGTAAAATCAATAAAATCAATTATTCTTCTCAATTGATGTTTCAGTATCTGTAAAATATGAGGTCGAACAATTTGTTGCTTTTTCAATAACAAATTAAGATCTCCTATTTATTTTCTGTTCTGATAATAAACAACAGATCTTTAATTGTTACTACCTGCTTATATTCTAGTAGAGGTTATAAATAGAACATTTGTTATGGATATGATTTGAGCTTAATTAAATCTGTGAAATGATGATGTGCTTTAAAGTTTTTTTTTTGTTTTTTTTTTGACCGTGTCAGAAAATTTTATGGTATCAATTAAATAACACATGCCTGTCGGTGGTCCAAAACTGCTATGTATAATCTATTTTTAATTTTCCTTGTTATTCATTATATTTATTCGTACTGCAATGTTTTTATTATACCCTATCAATTATCCTTGCATTTGTGTTTAAATGTATCTGCACCGAACTGCTTTTCTGAACTGCACTGTTGACTGGTTAAGTACATTTCGAAAGCTTGAAATCATAATGACTAAATGACAAAACATTAACGAAGGTGCTTTACAAAAATATTTTACTTTCGGAGTTAACTTTATTGCGTTCATTAAACGCCGCCTTTCCTTGTTGATTTTGGTTACCATATTTTATCATGGTCTCAAATTTCATATTTCTTATTTGAAATAGTTAATTAACAAACTTGCCTTTATTGTTTGCCGAGAATGAACTTAATTAAATGCATAAATAACCCTAAATCGTGTTTAACAAGGGAAAGGCTTCTTCAA
>NW_026854353.1:0-100604 GCF_026571515.1 Ruditapes philippinarum
ATTTTACGGCGAAAAAAATAAAAACAAAAAGTGTCTTAGAAATACAAACACAAGTCATTCTTTGATTTTGATCAATTTTATTTGGTCCGACAGAATTTCGTTTCGGTCCGACAAATTTTCATGGTTTGTCAGACCGAATGTCTGACAGTTTTTTTCAACTTTCGGGAAGTCTGGGTCCCATATATACTTTGTTGCAAAGGTGAGCTATGCAGAATTTATTTTTGGGGCATTTGACAATCCAATGCTTAATTCAATTTGTAATCTACTTTTAACTTAATGTGTTACATAGTGTATTGTCTAATTTTCTGACTTCATCTCTCCATTTTTACTAATAATTAGAAAAAAGTGTTATACATACCAGATTTACATTTAATCTTGATTAACTTAAACACTCTCCAACTGTTTGTTGGCATCTGTCTAGTCTTCATAGCCTTCTCTGCATTTGCAACAGGGGGCCAAAATATACTATCTCCCTTTATCCAAATATCTGGAACCACATCTTCAATTTCTCTATCTTTTTCAATCCAAACAGCTCTGGCCCACATTCTTTAAAGAAGAAAAATATAACTAATGTCAAATGATTTCATTTATTTTGAGAAATAATAATTTGTTTTATCATCTTTACAATGTATAACTTAAGTGGTTAACACGTCTGACTAGTAATCTAAGCTATAACATTGATTTAAGTCTATGTATAATAGACATACAGTACATGTATATGTTATATCCTTAAGATTCTGAAAACATCACTTAAAGTGTAATAATTATTGTTTGGATTTTAAAGAAAAGAATAATCAAAAATGCTTGTTTGAAATACAAATGGCAATTAATTGCCTTAAAGCGAGTGGCGCATGTACAAAGTCATTATTGCTAATTGGATAAAATCTTACTTAAAATAGCAAAATAATATTTTGTCACGGAACATTTTATTCTGTTTACGTACATTATTCATGTGTGTTAAATAAAAGAGACATTCTATGTTACATTATCGCGAATCAACCATATAATAATGGAACCAATATAATTTTACTGTTGATAAATTTTATGAAAATATTTCGTAAGATATAGATTTATACCTTTTAAATTTATCAATTTTAACATCATATTGAAAATAGTAATTTAACAAGTAAAATGGAATGTACAAACCTGAAATATATTTTACTCCTAGTTTATTCTTTAATAAAAATTTTTAAATGATGCTATCACACTTGGTGAAGGTTAATATTGTACTCTGGTCAATCATGATGTAAATAAATACAACTTTGTTATTTAAGCTATTTAAAAGAGAAAACATTACAACAATGCTCTATCAAAATACAATCACACAGATAAAGAATACAACAATAAAGAGCAAGTGATTCCTTATCAAGATGTGTTTTTGCAAGTTCTTATATGTCAATTTAAGTAATCTAAGCTTGGGTGTTAAGCTTTAATATATTGACATTGCTTTTAAATTACATAACAGCCTTTATCAATATAGTCTTAATTGATCAAATTAACTTTGTTTATTTGCCAGAGATCTTAAATTGAAACAGTTGAATCGACCATGTTTCAATAACTTTTATAATGTATCTTAAAAACAAACTATATGAAATCCAACAAAAAGCATGCAGTATAGACTAATGCCTAACTTTTCGAAAAATTAATTATGATGAAATAAGTCTGACAGTATAGTACATATAAAAGAAATATTTCCATGAAAGTGAATTGTGTAACTATTTAAAGCATTTCAATAACCTGGTAAAATTATTTTTCAACGCCATGGAGCATCGGGATAAGAACATATCCATCACCATAGCTTAAACACACAGCTTTTCGGCATAATTCTTTTTTTTCAACAAGCCTGCGTGGCATACGTGTTCTCTTTTTCATATACACAATGTTAATTAATTTTGACTTACAGGGAACAGTGAAAAAATTATCACAATGTCTTTGCTGAAGTATATCACACAAAAAATGACCATTTTCTCTTTTTTCCCTGACAAATGCAAAACTTTCATTATAGAGCATGAAACAACTGTTCCTTTGTTTCGTTGAAACTGTTGTGTATGTAGAACTAATGCGTATATTGTCGCCCTTTGAAATTTCCCTTTCAGGGACTTGTACTATAGGATTTTTTGAATTTCTCACCATATGTTTAAGAGATTGCAAATAATTTTCATATGGAAATGCAGATATTTCGTTTAGTGAACAGTTGAGATTACGGGCATCATCACTCAGGTGCCTTAGACTCTGAACATTGTAAACAACAAAGTTTTCACTGTAAATGTCTGGACTTTTATCCACAAAATACTTCAACAAAAGATCCGCATAGCCCAAATAAGATGCTCTTTTTTCACTATCAGACTGCAGTAAAATAGAAACAGCAACTGTTAAGGAAAGAAAATGTTCGTACATTTGTTTAGTAACAACTTTTTTAGAATAATTGGTCCTGTGTACAATAAAAACTGCCTGAATTCTGTAGCCTTCCACCTCTCTAATTCATTAAGGGACCTTGGCTGCCTTGCAAATTCAGATGGCAATTTTCCCGAAAAAAAATAGCAGGTTATCTGATATTTCACACAACTGTCTCTGGGAGAGTTTACATTCACTTGGGCCCTGTTTTAAAAACCAAAGAACTCTTTTAACAACACCAAGGCAAACCAGATGCATATAGTCTAGGCAAAAACTTGATACACAGTTTATTCCAAATTCAACTAATGGTGTTGCACTTGTTTGATGATGTGTGTAGCGTCTTTTCCTGAAATCTACATCTGTTCTTAAAGTATGCTCTTCTCTTGAATGAAAAAGAATTCGATTCCTCCGCCACAAGCCTTTAATAGTACATCTTTCGCATGCATAATATCCAGTGTGACCTTTTATTCCTTTTAAAAATGCACGTGCTGGTGCATCACAAATGAAGGCTTTTAACTGTTTTTGAAAATGCTTGGAATTAAAAATTATTCCATTCAAAGAGACCTCCTGTAATTCTTTTAAAAAGTCAGATAAATATTCATTAATGCAATTGGGTTTAGAACTTCCATAGTAAAGTGCCACAAGAAATGGATAAAAACCTTCTATGCTACATAAAATTGGCCAAAACTGTTCTCCTGAAGATTTAAATAGTGGTATGCCATCTATATTGACATTGAAATATAAAACTGAATCTTCATTGCTTTCATCAGAGGATGTATGACTCATAATTTTCAGTAATCCATTTTTTAACCCATAATAAATGTACCTCCCCCCACATTTTTCCTCAGTGTTAACAGTCCTGGGAGTCTGAAGTAAGGACCTAGCATCTTTAGGTAGCTCTGAATGTCCATTGTCACTCAAAATTCCAAGAAGATCGTCAACAGTACCTTTTGTGACCTTATTTTTTGTTGCCCATGCTGATAATCTTTCACGCAATGATGGATGTTCATTTTCAGACAAATCAGAATCGTTATTTTCCAAGCATGAATCTGATGACTCTACATCTTATATGAATCCAAAGTCATTCTCAGATTCAAATGGGAAGTCTGATTCGTCTAGGGAGTTGGACTCGACTTCATCAGTCAATAAATAATTAGTTTGCTGCTGTTCTTCCATATTGTCAGCTTCAACATCACTATTGCTATCAGCCAGAGCCAAAGCTGTTGCCTCTGCACGATTTTTTCTCCAAGGTTTAAGATAAGACATCATCTTAATAGTTGTAGAACAATAATTCTGAAAAAAAGAGTAAGTTAGTGTTAATTTACATGGGAACATGCAGAAATTCATTCAACATGAAACATTCAGTAAAGCTAATAATCTTGATAATTAATAGAATCAAAATTAGGGGTGTAACAATACGGCAAAAAAACGTATTGCAATATATTGCCATTTTGCGGAAGCATATTGCAATATATTGCAATATATATTGTTGTGTATATGTGTTAATGTAAAGTAACATTATATATTATTATTATCATATGTTTATATTCTTATAAGAAACTGAATAAAAATGTAAGGACTAAATAGGAAGTAAAGTGTCACACAATTTGATAAACAAAACTAGTCGCATCTGGGCTGCTTATGTAAATTATGCGACTGCTTATTGACTTTTAACTGTACTAGTTGTCGGATATTTTTATCTTACGTTGGTGTCAATAAAATTCGCCAATTAAAGAATTTATGCAAAATTTGTACGAAATAAGAAGACAATTAATTGACCCACATACTTTTAAAGTTGAGCGTAAAGTCAATTAAAGTCTGTGATTGACCCGATTGCGTACCTATGATATCGTGAAAAACAGCTGCGCTGCATCATATTTAAACAAATTTTCAATGCACGCTAAAAGTGATCAAGATATATTACATCTATATTGTGCATATGATTTAATAACATTTCAGTTTATTTTTCTTCATATTTTCGCACAGAATTAAATCATTTAAATTAGTGGTTTTCAGAGTAAAAAACTTCCAATCATCAAATGCAAAATATGTACTGCAATTGATACAGTATTCAATAAAATCTTCATTTAAAAACACAAGTTTGCATTAGAAGCATTTCTGTTTGGGATTTTACTTTAAAAATGCCGTACAGCTAGCCTCAATATTGTGAATAGGCCAATTGTATGTGTGACTTATGGATAGCTAGAAGTTTTGGCTAACAATACAGGCCTATGCGGCTAGCCACTGCCTTATGATTATAATATATTCATTTCAGTGAACTGATGCTAAAAATTGTCTGAAATGCCTTTAGTTAATTTATTAATTCTAGTCCAAATATGTAGGTGTAAACCGCGGATTTGAAGCTATTTAAATAAACTTCTTATTGTGAGTAATTTTTGCATATTTATATAGTTTTTGAGAAAATATGCTTCTGTTTTTTTGCAATCAGTTGCTTTTTGTGATAAATAACAGTTTAGTTGTGATTTACTGGTAAATTCAAATCGACTCGATATTTGCTATAGGAAATAAGCCAATTAGGCCTAGGGAAAGACTTCACATTACCGATAAACGTAAAACTGAAAAAAAAAGGAAAGAAAAGAAAATGTGATGTCTTAACCTGTTAACGGCAAAATTAGTAAAAAAAAAATATTTGTTTTACATAAAAGATTGAAATATATTTCATTCGTGAACACTGGCTATTCTATTTTCACTTTGGGCTATGCCACTCGTGAAAATATTGCATCTGGTGTTCACTCAGTGAAACAATATAAGCTGATATAAATTTCAATCTTACATGCAAAACAAACAAACATCCCCTACATATTTTTAACCCCATGCAATTAAAAAAATTATTTGCGAAAAGGAACACATGACTGGGTCAAATAAAACTCTTTTCCATACGGGAAAATGTGTAACTATTGTATTAACTCTTCGTTTACATATTAATTGTTAACACTAAACAGGATATAAAAATTAGTACGAACTGGAATGAGGGTAAATCGGATGCAGGTTGACCTGTTTAATAAACGGTTAAATGAAAATTATACTAATTTTCGTGCATAGGTAAACTTTCAAAATATATACTTACGTTCTTTTTTCTATAAATATGTCGTCTTGAATCCTACGATATTAATACAAAACCGAATATTCTCTCCTTTCCACGTGTGAATCTTAACGGAAGCGCCTTTGTTTAAGTCGAGGCGGTGTAACCTCGTTTTGAAATCGTCTTTTAAATTCCTTCTTTTTTCAATTATTTTCTCATGCGTTATGACAATAAACATTTTAAGCTAAATAAACTTAAAATATCTTCGACTGTGTATGTAATATGAAAAAATATGTTATGATATTTTTTATCTTTTTGTTTATAATCGGCACCTTGCGGGGTTAAAAAGTAGAACAAAGGGAATTAACCATGTCAATACTGATTATTCGAAACCCGACATAAATACAACGTCCGGGCGATGTCGGATGACAACGTCGATACGATGTCGCAAATCCAACGTCGTTTCGACGTGGAATGTAGTCATTTGACGTCGCGACATAAAATCAACGTATATCCGACGTTGATCCAACGTCAGGTGTTTGCTGGGTATAGTAAAAACTTAAAAAATCTTCTTTTAAAGAACCCAAAGAGCTAGAGGTAAGATATTTAGCATGAAACATCTTCTAATGAGTATCTACCAAGTTTGTTCAAATAAAAGCCCTGGGGTCAAAATTTGCCCCGCCCCAGGGGGTCATTGATTTTCCCTATATGCATATAGTAAAAACTTAAAAAATCTTCTTTTTAAGAACTCAGAGCTAGAGCTAAGATATTTAGCATGAAACATGTTCTAATGGGTGTCTACCAAGTTTGTTCAAATAAAAGCCCTGGGGTCAAAATTGGCCCTACCCCGGGGGTCATTGATTTTCCTTATATGTGTATAGCAAAAACTTAAAACTCTTCTTTGAAAAAACCCAAATAGCTACAGTTTAGATATTAAGCATGAAACATCTTCTAGTAAGTGTCTACAAAGTTTGTTTGAATAAAAGCCCTGGGGTCAAAACTGCCCCCCCAGGGGTGTCATTGTTTTTAACTATATGTGTATAGTAAAAACTAAAAAAATCTTCTTTGAAAAAACCCAATGAGCTCAGAGCTAAGATGTTTAGCATGAAACATCTTATGGGTGTCTACCAAGTTTGTTCAAATAAAAGCCCTTGGACTAAAATTGGCCCTGCCAGGGGGGGGGGCCTATATACAGGTGAGCGACCTCAGGGCCATTATGGCCCTCTTGTTTTATTGTCCTTAGCCGTTTCGAAGAATAAAGGGGATATAGCTTAACATAGTCTATTCTTGGGTATATTTTGTGTGCGGTATACAACTTTTTCATCAATAAAGGGATTTTAAAATAACTTGGCACAAACATTAACAATAAAAAGACAACATGTCATGCGCAACACCTAGACCCCTACCTTAAAGGATAAGGTCATACTTGGAGGTCAAAGTCTAAAATTGTCTGTTACAGGGTATGATGCCGAAAATCTGGAAACAAAGTGATCCCTCGGAGGCATTTATCACAACAAAATTACATGAAAATCGCAGACTCGGTTTGATTGAGTCTGTACATGAGGGATAATGAATAAGTGCAACATCCCTCACGTCCCCTAGCACCGGCTGTGCGGTACTCAAAAAAAAACACTTAATAGTGCTAGCATCTATGATCCCGAAGGACCAGAAAAATATAACAACACTGAAGTCAGGCCCATGTAAATAAGATGTCATTGGTGTATTGCCCACATACCTTGTTTGATGACTGGGCTTGGTATATACCCTGTAACTGACCATATCCTGTATTGACTTTGTATTTTACACATTCTGTAGCTTTGAAACAGTGATAACGGTGACCATTTATATAGCTGAGGTCGGGCATAGCATTTGAAAAAACATAGATACAAGGAGGAGCAATCATCTTTACACGTCCTCTTAACCGTATATTGTACAAGAATCCAGATCTGGTTTGTTCTGTAATACAATAGACGTGATGACCTGCAATATGAGATAGTCTTTATTTTCAAACATTTTCGCAACATTCAATAAGAAAAGTTTGTAATAACTACACTCATAAACAGTTTTAAATGTATTAAACAAATTTAAACATATATTGTATATAAATTAATTAATAACCAACCAACCACCTTAATTAAGTCAGATTCATTTAAATGTTCAAGTCCATATGTGCCCAAGTTTTTATCAAGATTGATTGCCTTTTTACGAGTTCCTCATACTCCATGTACTTTTACCTACCTCTTCCAGGTTTTTGTCTATTTTGACAATTAATAACCTGACTTAAGCACACGCTTTCCTTGTCTTTGTTTTCATAATTCTTCGCTCTTGTGTATGAACACCTTTCCAATCTGGATGAGGCATCTGATGGTGAGTTACTGTCACTCTTTGTTCGTAATTTTCTTGCAGTGCAATGTTTGCCATTCCTAACATATTCGTTAAAATCCAATTAAATTTAAAATATGAAAGTAGTTGATTCAGTTGATTACAACTTTCATCTTCTTGTAAATCTTCCAGCTTTAACTTCTGTATACAATGAATTGGGTAGCAACTGGAGCACAGTAATGAGCCTTGCTTCTTACAGTAAAAATAATGGAATCAGGTTTCTTTATTATGTCTTGCAGCAATAGGTTTGGGTATTTTTTACAATTTTTTCATGTTCAGTTTCTTTAAAAACCTTGATGGTTGCACAAAGTGGGGGGGGGGGGCATATAGCGTTGCACTTGTCCGTCCGTACGTCTGTCTGTCCATACGTCCCGAAATCTTGTGAACGCAACTCCTTTTAAACCGGATGGCAGATTTTGCTTAAACTTCCAGGGATGAACAACCTTAATGTGTAGATGGTAGTAAAGGAAGGAATTATTGCTGCGACCAAATTTAACAGAATTATGGCCCTTTGTTGATTTTTTCACTATATACCATATAGAAATTTTGTGAACGCAACTCCTCTTAAACCGGATGGCAGATTTTGCTTAAACTTCCAGGGATAAACAACCTTAATGTGTAGATGGTAGTAAAGGAAGGAATTTTTGCTGCGACCAAATTTAACAGAATTATGGCCATTTGTCGATTTTTTCACTATATACCACATATATATTGTCAGTGGGGGCATCCGTGTCCTTTGGACACAGTTCTAGTTTTGTCTTTGTTTTCCATAATTCTTCAATCATGTGTATGAAAACCTTTCCAATCTGGTGAGGCATTCGATGGTGAGTTACAGTCACTGTACTGCCACGGATGTGCAAGTCAGACAACGAGAAACGACAAAACTAACAACAAAGTTCCGTGTTTGTTTTAATCTTCTCAACCTCGTAAGCAACTATAATGCCTTCAGTGCTTAACATTATTGCGTCATGTCATGCATACTGAAAATGTATATAAAATAATATAAGTATCTTAGCTTATATTAAAACAAAGAAGGAAAACATTTAGCGGTGTGTAACCTTTACATGCATGTTCTTATTGGGGGACTTCATTTGGCACACGAGTACATACTCCGGAGTTACTAAAACCACCCGGATGTTGTTATTTGCGCATGCTCCGGACTCTAGAGAACTGAACGTTCGGGGTAGCAACTCGAGGGTAATCATCATGGCCGATCGTTTATTTCCAATGCTGTTTAATATACTAGAAAATATTTTTGATAATGATCTGATTTTTAGCTCACCTGTCACAAAGTGACAGGGTGAGCTTTTGTGATCGCTTTTCGTCCGGCGTCCGTCCGTAAACTTTTACTTTAAATGACATCTCCTCATAAACCACTTCGCCAATTTCATCCAAACTTCACAGGAATGTTCCTTTGGTGGTCACCTTTAAAAATTGTACAAAGAATTTAATTCCATGCAGAACTCTGGTTGCCATGGCAACCGAAAGAAAAAACTTTAAATATCTTCTTTTAAAAAACCATAAGAGCTAGAGCTTAGATATTTGGCATGAAACATCTTCTAGTGAGTGTCTACCAAGTTTGTTCAAATAAAAGCCCTGGGGTCAAAATTGGCCCGCCCCGGGGGGTCATTGATTTTCCCTATATGCATATAGTAAAAACTTAAAAAATCTTCTTTTAAAGAACCCAAAGAGCTAGAGCTAAGATATTTAGCATGAAACATGTTCTAATGGATGTCTACCAAGTTTGTTCAAATAAAAGCCCTGGGGTCAAAATTGGCCCCGCCCCGGGGGTCATTGATTTTCCCTATATGCATATAGTTAAAACTTAAAAAATCTTCTTTTAAAGAACCCTGAAAGAGCTAGAGCTAAGATATTTAGCATGAAACATGTTCTAATGGATGTCTACCAAGTTTGTTCAAATAAAAGCCCTGGGGTCAAAATTGGCCCCGCCCCGGGGGGTCATTGATTTTCCCTATATGCATATAGTAAAAACTTTAAAACTCTTCTTTAAAAGAACCAAAAGAGTTAGAGCTAAGATATTTAGCATGAAACATGTTCTAATAAGTGTCTACCAAGTTTGTTCAAATAAAAGCCCCGGGGTCAAAATTTGCCCCGCCCCAAGGGGTCATTGATTTTCCCTATATGCATATAGTAAAAACTTAAAAAATCTTCTTTTAAAGAACTCAAAGAGCTATGGCTAAGATATTTAGCATCAAACATGTTCTAATAGGTGTCTACCAAGTTTGTTAAAAAAAAAGCCCTGGGGTCAAAATTGGCACCGCCTAGGGGGTCATTGATTTTCCTTATATGTGTATAGCAAAAACTTAAAAAATCTTCTTTGAAAAAACCCAAATAGCTAGAGTTAAGATATTAAGCATGAAACATCTTTTAGTGAGTGTCTACAAAGTTTGTTCAAATAAAAGCCCTGGGGTCAAAATTGGCCCCGCCCCGGGGGTCATTGATTTTCTTTATATGTGTATAGCAAAATTTTAAAATCATCTTTGAAAAAAACCAAATAGCTAGAGTTAAGATATTAAGCATGAACCATCTTCTAGTAAGTGTCTACAAAGTTTGTTCAAATAAAAGCCCTGGGGTCAAAACTGGCGCGGCCCCAGGGGTGTCATACAGTTTTTAACTATATGTGTATAGTAAAAACTTAAAAAAATCTTCTTTTAAAAAGCCCAATGAGCTTGAGCTTAGATGTTTAGCATGAAACATTTTCTTATGGGTGTCTACCAAGTTTGTGCAAATAAAAGCCGTTGGGTTAAATTGACCCTGCAACATTGGGGGGTGGGGGTTTGGGGGACTATATACAGGTGAGCGACCTCAGGGCCATCATGGCCAATTAAGATTTCAAGAAAATGTTATCATTTTTATTGTAATTATTTATAATACACTGATTGATAGTTTCCGAACTAGTAGACGACAGGCTTTTCTTATCATTAGAATTGCGAGTTAAGATAACCAAATGCGTATCTCACTATATAAAACATATGTAAAATGGTCTGACTTGTGGTAGGTTTAACCGTAAATTTAAATACCTCCAGTGTCAAACAATTTGTTGAAATATATACTGAGACAAAGCTAAGATTACAAGCTCTTCATTGGTGTAATAAATTTTAAAATCGGACATTAAATCGTCCCAAACTAGCGGTTTAAACACAGCTAAATTTGCATTCTTTTGCATTAGAGATATTGATTTTACTCGAAGCTAAGGGAAACAACTCTTGTTTTTTTCCACTTGATATACCTGGGTTATTTACGTAGTTCATATAGAGACTGTCAATTGGTGTATTATCTCATAATTAATATCCCATAATTATATTAATGCCCCCACTTCAAAGAAGAGGGGGTATATTGCTTTCCATTTGTCCGTCCATCAGTCCGTAGACCAAATGGTTTCCGAGTGATAACTAAAGAACCTTTAGGCCTAGGAACTTCAAACTTGGGATGGTGATTGGTCATGACCAGTTAGTGACCCCTATTGATTTTGGGGTCAAAGGTCAAGGTCACATTGACCTTGTAGGTAAAAACGGTTTCCAATCAATAACTAAAGAACGCTTAGGCTTAGGAACTTCAAACTTGGTATGGTGATTCGTCATGACCAGTAGATGACCCCTATTAATATGGGGTCAAAGGTCAAAATCACATTGACCTTGTAGGAAAAACGCTTTCCGATCAATAACTAAAGAACGCTTAGGCCTAGGAACTTCAAGCATGGTATGGTCATTGGTTATGACCAGTAGATGACCCCTATTGATTTTGGGGTCAAAGGTCAAGGTCACATTGACCTTGTAGGTAAAAACGGTTTCCGATCAATATTTTAAGAACACTTAAGCCTAGGAACTTCAAACTTGGTATGGTGATTGGTCATGACCAGTAGATGACCCCTATTGATTTTGGGGTCAAGGGGTCAAAGGTGAAGTCACATTGACCTTGTAGGTAAAAACGGTTTCCGATCAATAATTAAAGAACGCTTAGGCCTAGGAACTTCAAACTTGGTATGGTGATTGGTCATGGCCAGTAGATGACCCCTATTGATTTTGGGGTCAAGAGTCAAAGGTCAAGGTCACATTGACCTTGTAGATAAAAAACAGTTTCCGATCAATAACTAAAGAACGCTTAGGCCTAGGAACTTCAAACTTGGTATGGTGATTGGTCATGACCAGTAGATGACCCCTATTGATTATGAGGTCAAAGGTCAAGGTCACATTGACCTTGTACGTTAAAACTGTTTCCGATCAATAACTAAAGAACGCTTAGGCCTAGGAACTTTAAACTTGGCATGGTGATTATTCATGACCAGTTAATGACCCCTATTGATTTTGGGGTCAGGGTCACATTGACATTGTAGGTAAAAACGGTTTCCGATCAATAACTTAAGAATGCTTAGGCCTAGGAACTTCAAACTTGGTATGGTGATTGGTCATGACCAGTAGATGACCCCTATTGATTTTGGGGGCAGGGGGTCAGTGTCAAATTGGTCTTGTACTTTAAGATGGTTTCTGACCAATAACTCAACAACTCAAGTTGCCTTGGTTGATATTTTTATATTAAACTAAAAATGCTTTTGGTATACACATTTGAGGCCTTATGTAATATAACAAATTGGCTGTCATTAATGAGGCCTTCATGATTTATGCATATTTTATTTGGTAAGATTTGTAATAACTTAAATTGCTGCACACAACCTATGGGGTCACAATAATTATTACCTTGTGACTAGTCATCAACAAGTAGATAACCCTTATTAATTTTTTGTTCACTGGGTCAGAAGTCCTGCATAATAACCTGATCACATGACCAATTGGCTGCCCATAGGGGGCATACATGTTTTACAAATATATCGTATTTAGTTAAATAAGCATTAGGAAAAGGTAAAGAATATTGGTTAATGAATATTATATTGGTGATAATAAAGTTATATATTGTGTTCATCATTTGTTTCAATATATAATATTCTTTACGTTAAAAAAAGTTTTTTTCTATCGGATATTTAAAAGTTTTATTGATGAAAATGTGTAAATTGGTGGAGACAGAGAGAGTTAATCATAAGTATAACAAAGAGCAAACAGTGCTTTATATTACATTTATTGTTACCAAATTATAATACAAACAAGTGGAAAGGCAAAATCAGGATAAACTAGTACATGTATAAATCAACAACATACTTTATTTACACAAAAATAAAAATTAGTAACCTCAACATGACATAATCATCATCAACAACAACAACAATATATGTACAATACTTCTACTATGACATTAAACATTTGATGACTAACTGTACAGACATATATGATTAAAACAAGACAAAACAAATAAACAAAATTCTAGTATTTTAGATCCACCAAGATTTAAACAAGACAAAAAAAATAAATATACATTGTATATTTTTTTACATAACAAAACATATTTTTTTACATAACAAAACAACGTCGATGCCGTCATCGACAGCACCACCAACTACATCCTCGTCATTTCATAAAATCACGCTAAGTTGGCGGTCTGTACAATGCAGAACAAGCTTTCAAAAAAGCTGTTGTTGAAAGTTCTGAGTCTTGATACCTTTCCCAAAGGTCTTGAAGGGTTCGCTCCATTGTAGTTATACGTGTAGATCTGGCTCTGTTAAGCTCTCCTGTTCGTAGTGTCTGACCAACGGTCTCCGCTTCCCTACGCAGTAGTGGAACTAGCCTGTAGAAGGACATGGAACATCCTTCCTGTTGATACGTTGATGCCAGCCTGGAAGGAAGAAAAATGTGTAATTACATCTTAAATTAGCAATAATTGATAAATATGCATGTACATTATTGTTTTAAGTTATACGAATCGTAATTCGTATTCAACAGAGTAATAATGCATTATAATGGTAAATGATTTCTTTATGAACTAAACAATGACTTTTTTGTCCATGGATATGAGAAGTTGTGGTGTATACCAGTATTTTCGATACTTAAGCACACTTCATTAAGTCTTCATTAAATCAAATAACTTATACCAAAAAATTGTCATTACCTTCTACATCATTATTCGTTCGTACCGGCTGGGGGAAGACACACCACAAACTCTCTTGGAAAGAGGGATTCCCAATCCATTGACGTTCCAGGTAGCTACAGAACGCTACAATCTGTGGGTTTGTGGATCGTCCCTGCAGATCCCTGAATGTCGGCACTATATGGTTCACTAGAAGGAAGAGAAGTGCCATCAACTGACACAAAAACTTGTGATTCTGAAAAAGTAAATATTCAATAACCAAAACATACCATAAAAATATTTCATTTCTTTATCATTAGTTAGCAGGAACAAACATGTTCCTTGCGATTAGGTAACACAAACAATGATAATAATGATTCTAATAATTTATCTGGCCTGGATGTTAAGTTCATTTTACACTTATTTTATTTAAATATATGAAAATTAATAAATATCTAGTTTAAAAAGAAGCCACGTATGACTTATTAGTGACTTACGTTCTTCCTTGCATTGTAAGTGGTGGATAACCCATTGGCTTGAAGCTGTCGCCAAACCTCCTGACACCAGTGGAAGACATAGCCCTTTATATGTACATCCTGATCAAACATTTTTTTAACTGCATTCCATGCCGCTAAATTATAAAATTAACATTATGCAATACAAATAAAAAAAATATGTTTAATCAAGAATTATATGAATGCAGTTTACAACTTTGTAAATTATGAAGTATGAAAAAATGAACTTGATATTGTAAATAATGACGAGTACAACTTATATATACATACCGAGCTCAAAGTCGAGCATGAACCCCTCAACTGACACACTTTGCAGTTTGTCTCGGATAGCCTTCAACGCCTGAATAGAAATAATGAGTTAAATTTAGGATATTCTGTGTATTCTACCGTTATACTCCCATATCACAACTTGTTTTATATATTTATAAATACTGCACGTACAGCATAAACTAAACTATTGTAAAGATCTCTCGATTTTTAAGATCTGTAGGTTATTTTAGATACTTGTATTATAACACATATCGACTTTAGCATTTTAGATCTATAAGAAACATTGTACATACGGAAACATAATCAGCTGTGCCCCTGCGAAATGTGACCATGGTTAATCCATGGCTTTTTGACCATTGTTATGACATGGTTTAACAAAATAAATGGACCACAGTCTACAACCATGGTTTTGACAGACAAAGGTCAACCAAAGTAGAACCATGGTCTATAAACCATTGTCATTTTAGGTTGAACCGTGGTCAGAAAACAATGGTTAACCAAGGTTGAATCATGGTCAGAAAACCATGGTTGCTATTTAAACCATGATTTACAGACCATCGATCTAATCTTGTTGAAAGTTTTTTTTTAATTATAGCTCTGGCGGCTATATTGTGCAGTAAAGGTGAACAGCTCGACCTATTTTGAGAGAGGAACATTACTGTGTTTTTTAATCCATTCAGGTGTTTAGGAGAAGTTGTTTTAAGTTGATGATGCACGGATGACTAACATATGTTAGTTGGTGATGCAAGAATGACTGACAAAGAGTGATCACAAAAGCTCACCTTCAGCACTTTGTGCTCAGGCGAGTTAAAAAAATCAATAAGTTTGCACTTTTTTTTTAAAATTTTGCATTGCAAACAAGGTTTAAAATGTAAGATTCATCATCCACAATTATCAGAGAATGATAGGCTGATGCTTCAGTTACTTAATTGATTTTTTGAGAAGGTTCTGAACATTTTGAACTTTCAGTGTAATTTCAGCATCTTTTACATGAAACTTTTCCTTAATAAGCTTGGAGAAACAATCATAAAGTCTACAATCAAACTTGGGTTTTCGTTCTGTCATTGTGTTTGCTGGACGACCTGTTACACTATGTGATATAATGTATTCATTTTGGAACAAAGCCAGCAACAGCTTTTTGCATGAATTAAAAAGGTCATCCACATGCTCTATCATAGTGCTCAGTTCAATCTCTGTATGTTCATTATAATGCTGCAAATCATTGGCTGGTGAGGTTACAGGTGAGATTTTGTCTGGCTTTATCGGTACTTCAGATGGTGAATAATGCCTGTTCTCAGGTGGTGATGTTGGTTCCCTACAGTATTTTGCATCTTTTTCAACTCCCAAATCCTCTTTTTCAAGCGCGATAACTGGTCATATGTCGTCAAACTCCTTTCTCGACACCTCCGAACTACACAGCCAGAAAAAAACAATGAGCATTTAGATAAATAACCTAAAATGAAAATATATCAAAACAAGACCTGTACGACTCCAACGCTTGTCAGTTTGAAGGTCAAGGTCAAAGGTCGTTGCATGTCTGGAAAGCTATTGTCCCAAGTAACAAAATGTGTTTATATGAAAAGAATCCATCAAGAAATTTAGTTATAAGCTACATTTATTAATTTCTGCATGCCGCTGCCGACGATGACGCTTAACCCCGAAGGCTCTGTAATCTCAATAGCTCGACTTCTTCAAAACAAATGAGCTAAAAATAGTTTACAATGACCATTTGCATGCTAGATATAATATTTTATCTATCAGACTGCATCATTAATTATATTCATGTGGGATAGTGACAAATTGTACAAATTGAAACAATGCTATGTTTTCAAGTTGAAACGTGCGAAGATATTTGAACAGTAAAATATTGAGTTCATAATCAACTATCAAAACCTGTAGGTCAATGTTATTTACCTTATAACTTTTCCTGAAGTCTGCAATCCTGAGAAAGGTTTTACCAGCAGAGGGCAAGTCACTTGTCCCACTTGTTTACGATAGGCATCTAAAAAATTCAAGATAGTTATGTGTTTAATTTTTAAGAACAATAAATTATTTAGAATTGATAAATGTCCCTAAAACAATTGTTTTTGCCAATTATTATTAATAATGCCAATAAGCTTTTTTCATTAAATTTTCCTTTTTTTTTTCTTTCATAAACAATCTTAACAACTCTATTTATCAGTATATTTCGGTTCAGGGGTGCCTGCAGCATCTTATATATACAATCAAGATAGCCACTTTATATTGTATTGTTTGTTACGCTGTTTTCATCACTATTTAGGTTATATCACGGCGGTCAGTTACCAGGCGGTACAAAGTGCCAATATTTATCACTGGTAACTGAAAACTGCCATACTTGAGTCAGCGATAGGAAAAGAATGGCCGTAGAAAGGATTTCATGATCAAACTTCATGAGAGTTATTTGCTAGGTGTGGACTTAAACCTGTGTCTTCTGGATTTGTAGGCGAGCGTCTACCACCGGGCCTGTCCACTTTACATTCTAACACCTACAAACCAACAAAGTGTTTTTTTAACTTCTTCAAAAAAAGTCAAACCCTACCACTTGACTTGGAACCTAGCGTTGGCACCTGGTCATTGGAACCTAGTGTTGGCACCTTGTCATTTGAACTTGGCCTTGGCACCTGATCATTGGAACCTAGGGTTGGCACCAGGTCACTGGAACCTAACATTGGCCCCTAATGTCAGCTGGAGTAGAATCAGCTACTGAAATTAACAAACTCTTATCATTTTAAGATTACAAAATGTTTCATGTTTATCTATGAATTATCTTTTTTTTATTTAGGTTATTATATTTTAACTTTTTTTTTATTTGGGAATAACATATTGTAAGTCATTCTTTAAATGTTAACTTCTTGATGTTTGTTTTCATTCATACAATTATACAATTATATTTTAACATTTAACCAATTTGAAAGCTGCCGACTTCTTTCCTTTTTGAAAAATCCATTACTATGAAATATTTGCATTATAAAAACCGATCATTTTCTTTGAATATCATTGCTGCATTAAATATTTCAATATTTAATATGATGAGCCGCCTTTTCTTTATAGACAAAGAAGAAAATGTAACGTGCATTATTTTCCAAAAGATTCACAGTAGTGCAAAATGACGATATCTTGTTTAATTTGCGATGTCATTACCAAGCACAGCCAAATAGTTCTATAATTTTCCCCTCATTATTCCATTTAAAATCATGATACAAGTTGAAATAAAATTTGATATTTTGTGATTTATTATGCCCCCATTTCGAAGAAAAGGGGGTATATTGCTTTGCACTTGTCGGTCCGTCGGTCCGTCGGTCTGTCGGTCCGTCGGTCCGTCGGTCCGTAGACCAAATGGTTTCCGAGTGATAACTAAAGAACCCTTAGGCCTAGGAACTTCAAACTTGGTATGGTGATTGGTCATGACCAGTAGATGACCCTATTGATTTTGGGGTCAAGGGGTCAAAGGTCAAGGTCACATTGACCTTGAAAGCAAAAACGGTTTCCGATCAATAACTAAAGAACCTTAAGGCCTAGGAACTTCAAACTTGGTATGGTGATTGGTCATGACCAGTAGATGACCCCTATTGATTTTGGGGTCAAGGGATCAAAGGTCAAGGTCACATTGACCTTGAAAGCAAAAACGGTTTCCGATCAATAACTAAAGAACCTTAAGGCCTAGGAACTTCAAACTTGGTATGGTGATTGGTCATGATCAGTAGATGACCCCTACTGATTTTGGGGTCAAGGGGTCAAAGGTCAAGGTCACATTGACCTTGAAAGCAAAAACGGCTTCCGATCAATAACTAAAGAACCTTAAGGCCTAGGAACTTCAAACTTGGTATGGTGATTGGTCATGATCAGTAGATGACCCCTATTGATTTTGGGGTCAAGGGGTCAAAGGTCAGGTCACATTGACCTTGTAGGTAAAAACGGTTTCCAATCAATAACTAAAGAACCTTAAGGCCTAGGAACTTCCAACTTGGTATGGTGATTGGTTATGACCAATCAGATGACCCCTATTGATTTTGGGGTTAAGGGGTCAAAGGTCAAGGTCACATTGACCTTGTAGGTAAAAACGGTTTCCGATCAATAATGAAAGAACCCTTAGGCCTAGGGACTTCAAACTTGAGATGGTGATTGGTCATGATCAGTAGATGACCCTATTGATTTTGGGGTCAAGGGGTCAAAGGTCAAGGTCACATTGACCTCTTAGGTAAAAACGGTTTCCGATCAATAACTAAAGAACCTTAGGCCTAGGAACTTCAAACTTGGTATGGTGATTGGTCATGACCAGCAGATGACCCCTATTGATTTGGGGTTAAGGGGTTAAAGGGCAAGGTCACATTGACCTTGTAGGTAAAAATGCTTTCCGATCAATAACTTCAGAACCCTTATGCCTAGGAACTTCAAACTTGGTATGGTGATTGGTCATGACCAGCAGATGACCTATTGATTTGGGGTCAAGGGGTCAAAGGTCAAGGTCACATTGACCTTGTAGGTAAAAACGGTTTCCGATCAATTAACTAAAAACGCTTAGCCTAGGGACTTCAACCTTTGTGTGATGATTGGTCATGACCAGCAGATGACCCCTAATGAGTTTTAGGTGAAGGGGTCAAAGGTCAAGGTCACATTGACCTTTTAAGTAAAAACGGTTTCTGATCAATAACTCAAGAACACTTAGGCCTAGGAACTTCAAACTTGGTATGGTGATTTGTCATGACCAGCAGATTACTCCTATTGATTTTGGGATTAAGGGGTCAAAGGTCAAGGTCACAATGACCTTGTAAGTAAAAACGGTTTCTGATCAATAACTAAAGAACGCTTCGGCCTAGGAACTTCAAACTTGGCATGGTGATTGGTCATGACCAGCAGATGACCCCTATTGATTTTGGGGTCAAAGGTCAAGGTCACATTGACCTTGTATGTTAAAACGGTTTCCGATCAATAATAAGAGAACCCTTAGGCCTAGGAACTTCAACCTAGGCATGGTGATTGGTCATGACCAGCAGATGACCCCTATTGATTTTGGGGTCAAGGGGTCAAAGGTCAAGGTCACATTGACCTTGTAGGTAAAAACGGTTTTCTGATCAATTTACTTAAAAACGCCTAGGCCTAGGAACTTCAAACTTTGTATGATGATTGGTCGTGACCAGCAGATGACCCTTATTGAGTTTTGGGTCAAGAGGTCAAAGGTCAAGGTCATGACCAGTAGATACTTTATAACCCTTATTAATTGTTTGATCACTGGGTCAGAAGTCATGCATAATAACCTTATCACATGACTAATTGGCTGCTGATAGGGGGCATACATGTTTTACAAACATATCTTGTTGTATAATAATGCACAGTTGCTCGGTCGGTGCTTATAACAACTCACTCAGGCCTAACAGCCTTTGTGAATTATTCCTACGCACTGAACTCGCAAGCATGCATTATGTTACATAAGATCACTCAAGAGCAAATATTTTGTCACCAAATAAAGAGCATTTGTTACTAAGTAGAATAAAATACATAAGAATTATTAAAGTGACATTATGCTCATTATTTCATAGTCAAGTTGAGCTGAATTGATTTTATAACTGACAAAATGGTGTTTGACCAACTGTTGATATTGGAAAATGTTTTGAATAAAATTATAAATCTTCCTAAAATCTAAAAAGACTGCCCCACTCTTTTTGTGTCGCCTCTACGGAGTAGTGGCGACATATAGGGATCACTTCTCCTTCGTCCGTCTGTCTGTCCGTCTGTCCGTCCGTCCGTCACAAAACTTGTCCGGACTACCCTTCATAAACTACTGGTGCAATTTCATCCAAACTTTACAGGAATGATCAGTATCAAGTCTAGTTGTGCATATTGTCAGCATTTTCCGCTTCAATGATTTTTGTCAGAGTTATGGCCCTTTAATAATTTTTAATTTTAAAGTTTGTCCGGACTACTTCTCTTATACCACTAATGCAATTTCAATGAAACTTTACAGGATTGATCTGTAGCTCAAGTCCTTGCGCATATTGCAAGGGTTTTCCGGTTGAATGATTTTTGGCCGAGTTATGGCCCTTTGATAAAAAGGTGTTTTTTTCTGTGTGTTGCCAGATACACAATAGCTTGTCCGGACTACTCCTCATAAACTGCTGGTGCAATTTCATCCAAACTTTACAGGAATGATCAGTACCAAGTCTAGTTGTGCATATTGTCAGCATTTTCCGGTTCAATGATTTTTGTCAGAGTTATGGCCCTTTAATAATTTCTATTTTTAAAGTTTGTCCGGACTAGTTCTCTTATACCACTTATGCAATTTCAATGAAACTTTACAGGATTGATCTGTAGCTCAAGTCCTTGTGCATATTGCACGGGTTTTCCGGTTGAATGATTTTTGGCTGAGTTATGGCCCTTTGATAAAAAGGTGTTTTTTTCTGTTTGTTGCCAGATACGCAAAAGCTTGTCCGGACTACTCCTCATAAGCTACTGGTGCAATTTTATCCAAACTTTACATGATTGATCAGTACCAAGTCTAGTTGTGCACTGTCTGTCTGTCTGTCCGTCTGTCACAAAATTTGTCCCAACATGAAATTGGCCATTATGAGGCGACACATGTGATTACTGATCGCTCTTGTTATAAACTAAGGTTTGGTTACATGTAAATTCTAAAAGATATAATACAGAAATTTCATTGGGATCTCTGCGTTATTTATTGTTTATTGGAACTTAATTATTAAATAAAAAGGAATTATGGCAAAATGAAAACTTATTTTTATATTCACCCGTTCACTCATTATATACCCTTGGATGGGCATAATGTCACTTTTACAAAATCTCTTGCCTTTAGCCTTTGACTGTACAGGTTTGGCCAGTGTGGACATCTTGTTCTCTCAGCTTTGCATACAGCATCAGATTCTAAAATTCAGAAATAAATGGCAATTAAATCTTTTGTGTAAGGATTTTAACATAACATAGATGCATAGACTAGTGCACTGAAAATTGAAATACAACATGTGTTATTGTATTGAACAACTGACATATTGTATCCAGTAAGGTTTTATCTCAATATTGCACAATCCATTATTTATGTATTTACTTTTTCACTTGTTGATAACTGCTTTAATGTTAGAATGCCTCCAATATACGTTCAGGGTCAGATTGAATTTCATTACGGAAACGTATTGCTAAATGGATCATTTTTACATGTGATTTCTTTAGTATTGTTGCTTGTCACTGTGTAAACTGAGTCCGTTAATAATAGTGTATCAAGGAGCATTCTAGAAATTTCGCAGGTACAACACGATGGACACTTCTTAAGTTGACTAAATTACCTTTTAAATGTTGGCTCTGGTACTTGACATCATCAAAAGGGTACTTTAGTGGCAACTTGGCATTGCTAGCGAGGAGTTTCTTGTCAGCTGCAAAAAGGTCAAACATTATGTTTAATTATTTAACTGCTTTATTGAACTATAAAGGACAAGTTGACCCCCCCCCCCTCCAGTGACCTCAAAGATTTGAAAAACTTGCAAAAATCCTTTCAATCGATTTCATTTAGATTGCGAGAACCGTGACGTCTCCTCTGCCTCATTATATCCATATTTCTCAAAATAAAATAAAAATTATGAATGCCAATTAAAATAAATAATCATTATGCCATCATGCAAAAGTAGCGATGACAAGCCATTTTTATGCCCCCGGATCGAAGATCGTGGGGCATATTGTTTTTCTGTCTGTTGTCTGTGTGTCGAAACTTTAACATTGGCCATTTCTCGAAAAGTATATGAGATATCAACTTGAAACTTCGTATGTGGATACGTCTCAATGAGTAAAAGAGCAATGCACAAGAATTATAACTCCTCCTTCCATAATTTTTGAGTACATGTACTTGCCCTTTGATTTTGTTATACTTTTATTTTTTCTTGGGCCATATCTCGAAAACTATATGAGATATCAACTTCAAACTTCATGCCTACATACATAAGTTTTTGATATTTTATGTGTGTGTGTGTTTGTTTGTTTGTGTGTGTGTGTGTGTGTGTTATAGATTATATAGTGAACTTAAAAAATCTTCTTGTGAAAAACCACTGGTCCAATTTCAACCAAACTTGGCAGGATTGATCCTTGGGTAAAGGGCTTCCAAAGTTGTTCAAAGAATTTCATTCCATGGAGAAATCTGGTTGCCATGGCAACCAAAAGGAATTATAAGAATAAATTTAAAAAATCTTCTTGTAAAGATCCAAAAGGCCTGGATCTTAGATATTTTGCATAAGGCATTGTCTGGTAGACCTCTACCAAGATTGTTCAAATTATAGCCCTGGGGCCAAAATCGGCCCCGCCCCGGGGGTCATTGGTTTTTCTGATATGTATATAGTAAAAACTTTAAAAAAAATTCTTCTAGCAATTGACAAATGCTAGAGGTTAGATATTTTGCATGAAACATTGTGAAGTGAACTTCTAGCAAGATTGTACAAATTATAGCCCTGGGGTGAAAATTGCCCCCGCCCGGGGGTCATTGATTTTCAGTATTTACATATAGTAAAAAAATCAAAAAAATCTTATTGTCTGAAGGTACAAGGCTTAGAGCTTTAATATTTGTTAAATGATATCATCTATAGGTACTCTACCAAAGTTGTTCAAATTTTGCCTCTAGTGTCAAAATTAGCCCCGCCCCGGGGCCATATGTATATAGTAAAAACTTAAAAAATCATCTTCTCTAGATTTATAAAGGCTAGAGTTAAGATATTTTTCATGAAACATTATGTAGTGAACCTCCAGCAAGATTATAGCCTTGGGGTCAATATTGGCCTGACCCCACCCCCAGGGGTATACTATGTACATATACTAAAAAATAAAAAATCTTCTTGTCTGAAGATACAAGGCTTAGAGCTTTAATATTTGATATATAATATCATCTATATGTCCTCTACTAAAGTTGTTTTAATTATGCCCCTAGTGTTAAAATTGCCCTGCCCCAGAGGCGATAGTTTTCTTTATATGTATGAAGTAAAAACTTGAAAAATCTGCTCTGAATTGAAAAATCTTCCTCTCTGAATTGACAAAGGCTAGAGGTTAAATATATGGCATGAGAGTTTGCAAAGTGAACCTTTACCAAGATTGTTCAAATTATAGTCCTGGGGTCAAAATTGGTCCCCCGGGGGTCATTGATTTTCATTACAGTCGACTCTCGTTATCTCGAAGTCATTGGGACCGTCCAAAAAATATCGAGATAATGAAATGTCGAGATAAACATATTAGGGTTAGAACAAAGCGAAACTGATTTTTACAAAAGACATGTGCATACCTTATGTCAAATAAACTATAATATCCCTATATCTTGTTTTCATAGGCCTAGTCAATATTTGACAAAGTAACATTGGCGGATGTTAACCAGCGGAAACACGGTGTCTGTGATAAAAACACATAGTGAGATTTACTCAGTAATACACCAATATAGTGAATCTGATATCGGATATGGTTGATTCGGATATCCTCCCGGGTTATTTATCGGGTCTTTCTCGAGATTGTTCTACCGCTGATTAATTTGGTGGTGATGTTGTGAAACAATATTGCAACGATAGTGTTTCTATACTTTCACTATTTCATTTACATTTAAAGTCAAAATGAATTGATACAGTGTTCGAATATTTAAAAAGAATGTAAAATTCACTCATTTTGGACATAAGTCAATCAACACGCTAAATAGATTAACTTTTATAAAAACAGCTAAACTTGTTACAAACATAATTGTCATTATGACACGCGCTGTAATTGAGCAATTATCGTCTAGATTGTGTTTTTCACACGTCTGAAGGGAACAGACGAAAGAAAATTATTAGTCGAGATAAACAAAGGATAATAGTGTGAAAATAACTGTTGGGGCTGAAATTTTTCATCGAGATACTGAAAATATCGAAATAGAAATATCGAGATAAACAAATATTTCCAATATAGATAAAGAAGGAAAAAATCGGGACTTTTAAAATTTCATCGAGATAACGAAATATCGAGAAAAGCGATGTCGAGATAACGATAGTTGACTGTATGTACATATGTAGTAAAAAAAAAATAAAAAATATTTTTGTCTGAAGGTACAAGGCATAGAGCTTTGATGTTTGCTATATAATATCATCTATAGGTCCTCTACCAATGTTGTTCAAAATTTTCCCCTGGTATTAAAATTGGCCCTGCCCGGGGGCAGTGATTCTCATTTTGTACACATAGTAAAAACAGAAAATAAAACAAATGTTTTTTGAATGGGAGAAAGCTACAGCTTAGATATTTGACTTGAAATGTTGTTTGGTGGACTGTATAAAGATTGTTTTGAATTAAATCCTTGGGTCCAAAATTTTGCCTTGCCCAAGGGGACAGTGACCTACTTTCTTGTCCTTTGATGTACAGCAATGAAATTTTGACCATGTGCACAGGTTTAGTTGTTAAATTGAACTTTGATATCAGGTGACCTAGATTTTGATGATGTGACCTACTTTCTTGTCCTTTGATGCACAGCTATGAAATTTGAACCATGTGCACATATTAAGATGTAAAGTGAACTTTGATTTCAGCTGACCTAGATTTTGAGAAAGTGTCTTACTGTGTTGTCCTTTGAAGTAGTCATGAAATTTAGGCTGTGTGAAATATGACCTTCACCACCAAATTCACTAGACTTGAGTGCATTGATATATTCCTACTCTGATCTTTTATTGAGTTAACAACAGATTTAACCACTAATCTGATAATAAGAATTAGATAGGTCAGGGATCTATGCATTATGACAATCTTCAAAATTGTATAAAAACAAAAAAAATCTGTTCCTACACTACTATTTAGTGTTGTATTAATGCGGTGGCATAGCATTTTTCTCAAATGCAATCTTGTTTAAATTTTCAGTTGACAGGTCACATACTAAATAATGAAAACTTATAGTTTTTGTTTAGATTTTCAGAAGAAATGTCATACAATACTAAATCAACCTGTAAATATTCATTTATTGCATGAGAAAAATTATTTTAAAGCAAGCAATTGGTGACAGTTAATCTTAAAAATTGACGAATTTAAGGAAAGATTTTGGTACGAAACAGTTTGAGTACAAATCAATTCTTAACTTAAAGAAAATTATCTCTTGTATTACATCAAAATACTGGCAAATTCTTTAAAATAGACATTTTATGATATTAAAGCTTTTTTTTTTTATTAATTAGTAGCCAAAATAATAAATATTATGAATAAATGACTTGAAAATAAAGTGGATACGATGAGCCTGAAACGAGGTCAAGTAAAAAATAATAAAATTTCAAGCAGCCATATACCGACTATTGTTGCTTGTAAAGGAGGCATGTTCTTTCAGATAATACTCTAAGGAAGAAAAACTTGCCAAAATGTCTTGCGTTATCAAAATTCTATTTTATTTTTGGAATTTCTATTTTTAAAAAAAGATTATTTCTTGTTATTTTCATTTTGTGCCATTTTTTTTTTTTTTTTTTTTTTGGGGGGGGGGGGGGGTCCCTACCTTGTATGTTTTCATCATCTATCCGACTAAAAATAACCATTCAGTACCCTGCAAATGATGAACATTGTAATTTTTGGAGTGTAATAAAAAGGACCTAAGATGAGGTTACATTTTGACCAGTATGAATATTCATGATTGAGGTATAACAGGAGAGGTTACTCCAATTTGGCATCGCTAGCAAAAAGCAAATTACAGTTCCTGCACAGTGCACTTCTGCAGAGACCTCAGTCTACATATAAGGTTTCGTGTCATTAGTTCATGAGGTTTTTAGTATTAATGCTCTATACAAAGAATAATTGTGCAAAATGAAAATGGAAAAACTCCAAACTCTTACTGCTGATAACGCAGATAACAACTTCATATACTTTCTTCGCAAACTCGGCCTTGATCATCTCTCCCTCTTTTGATCAAGGTTGAAAACGGTTGGAATGAGGTTGATCAATGTTGAAATAAGGTAGCTCGACGTTGAAATGAGGTTGATCAAGGTTGAAAGGAGGTTGATCATCGTTGAAATGAGGTTCATCTATGTTGAAAATGACATTATCCATACTCAACATGTGAGTGAGTGTAGGCTGGCTCTCTAACAGTGCTTTTAGGCGTATGGGCCTTGATAAATGCCGAAAATTATGTCAATCAACTTTGAAAATAGTTGAAATGAGATTGATCAATGTTGAGGTTTATTTTTTACTGTTGAGGCACCAAAACACAACTCATCTAAAAAGAACCAATACATTATCAACATTGCCAAATCTAGAGCAAAGGTCCCCCCAAGCACTGCCCGATTGAAATAATTAAAAAAATGACACTGTAAATGTGAATTTTAAACGTTATATACATATACTTAATGCATATATAATGTGTGTCACACCTTTGCAATTGTAAATATTAGTAGTGACTTCATGATTGTTTCCAGTGTCAATTTCATCAAAATAAAGTACAATGTACAAAGTTTTTTTTGTTTCTTCTGGTTTTTTTTAACAATTTTACTCATAAATGCAAGTATTTGCCACATACATGTAGGTGATTTTAGGGTTATTTGCGACACCGGCATTTACCGGCCAGACAATATATACTTGTCCAAACCCTGATTCTTAAGTACATTTTCTTTATTTGTGTCGCTGGTCACGATCACTTTCTTGTAGTTGGGCTTGGTCACTATCACTTTCTTGTAGATGTGCTTCGACATCTCCGTTCAAATGGCTGTTTGTTTCAATTTGCTTCACTACTCTCTTCTGGCTTTCTCTTGATAATTTGTCACCCCCGGTCCTGTATGGTGCAAATTTTAAAATTGCCTGCACGTTGTCCTCTAACTTTGACAAGGTTATTTTTTCTCGTCAATGCTCTTATACGACATCTGAAATAGTAAGTCAGTTCATATTAAAGCTCAGGCAATGTTCTCGAAACACAACTGACACGTGATAACATCTTGAACAATAATAAATTATACTGATCGAATTGTTTGCATATACATTTTATGAATTTCAAAGAAAAACATTGATTGGTCAAACTATCTTCCTCATTGGTAAGTTAAGGCTCTACTTTAATACGTTTGATAGAAATGGAACACCATGAACAATATCTCATGACAAGGTTGCAAGATACAATAATCAGCTGTGGAAGCAAAGGACGCCATCTTATTTATGGTGGCTTATGTTGCAAAGTAAATTTTAACGAAATCTGCTAAAAAAATAATTACTTTCCCTTGGCTGCAAGTCTGTCAACACATTTCATTTGCCAGATCGAGAATCTTGCAAAATTTTGAATTATAGAAGAATATAGTGTAAATTCTGAAGATCAACGAACATGTCTATAATTTGTTAAGTTTCAACTCACCTTTCAGAGTGCTATATATATATGTACTTCAAAGGGGAACTTTTTGTTTTTCCCGTCCTGTTCATCAGGGACTGCAGACCGTTTGTCATGGTTCTTAAAACAGAAAGAAAAATCTATACATTACCCTTAATCCTGTATCAAACATCCCCAGGGGGGGGGTTACAATTTGAAAAACATGGACTCTTATTTCTGATGAAAAATGAGGACAGTTTTTACGTATCCATTACAGATTGCTTCTTAGCATTTAATAATGTAGTTTAATGTACATTGTATTTTCATTAGGTTTTCAATACTCACTTCTCCATTATCCTCTTAATGTGCTCGGCAGCAGAGTTCCCTCCTATTCTGTTGAATGTGAATGTCTGTATACAGAAACAAAGTTAAATTATTGTTGTATTATTTGGATTTATATACAGTTGAGTAACAGTGCAATATGTTATTAACAGAGCTGGATAGTATAACAATTTAGACCAAGTCAAAAAGGGAGATAATTTTTGATGGTATGAAACTGTACATTGACACAGAAGACAAATCAAGACATGTTTGAAGTTCAAAGCAATATCTACAGTTGAATAACAGATGTATAGAATTTAAACAAGAGCTGTCAGACGACAGCGCTATGACTATTCGAAGTTCTGGATAGTGCAGGATTGCATAAGGCAATATAATAAATTATTAGTCAAGCTAAAAAAGTAAAAATTATCCTTAACAATAATCATTACGATGATGACGCCACGGTGAGTGTAATATATCTCCTTGTTCTTCGAATATAATCTAGCTAAAATCAAAAGAAAAGTTTTGTTTCATACCAGTTTTTCAAGGTTGTCCCTCTCCTCGAGAAACTGTTCAAACTCTTTCAGCTCATCAAGAGTTGACAGTTGCTTAATCTGTAATCCCCTGCACTGTTCCACTGACACGTTTCCTGCACTTTTTACTGAGTCACGTATCTCCGTTAAGAGAGACAGAACTTTCCTCTGAAAACCTGAAAATATCATTGATGCAATTCCATGAAGATCCACTGCTGCCTGTGTGGACATTTTGATATTAATTGGCTGTCCAGTTGCTCCTTATTTTATTATGTAAGGATGAAGAATTCTCACAATAGTCATTCCATGTCGTCTGCACTATGACTCTTAGAATGTTCTAGATGAAAAGGGACCATAAATTTAATACAAATCTGACTTCGGAAACTTTAAAAATCCTCACAGGTCCTGTTCATTAAAATTATTCCATGGGTGTTAAAAATTTGAAATATACTACATACACTTTTCGAAGTACTGCTGGTCGTACATGAATTTTAACTTTTCATTATTGGTGAACAAATGGATTTTTCGATCATGGGATGCCTGCAATTACATGGGCCTTGTTGATAATGCAAGTGCGACATCACTCCTTACTTTATAATTATGTTCTTTGAATAGAGGTGTTAAAAATTATAAAGACAAGAAAATGCACTCTACACAGTGCTTTAATACTATGCAACTTACGTCCTTCATCAATGGGAAACAGATCTTTTTTCTTTGATGGGCTTCTTTTCCTGGACCGGCTCCTTTCTCTTTTTTCGAATGACGCGCTTTTTTGTGTCTTGTCCTTATCTCTTCATCATCGTAGCTACTTGGAGAATCCGACTCAGAAATGATTTGTTTGCGTTTGTCTGAAAAACTTTATGCTCACCATAACAAAAAACACTCCAAATTTTAGACGGCAAGAGCAGCTAATATCAATCATAAATGTCATTGAGAAATATCCATCAATAATTAACCCTACAATCTCTTTGCTCTAAATCTTCAAAAGCAATTGTATATCAAAAAAGATGTATATATATCTTACCTTGTTTCTAAATTATTACAAATTTATATTATGATGATGCCATTACAGTAAGTTTCATGTTGATGAAAATTTCCAATGAACACAGTTTTAGACAAATGAATTTATTCTGCATTACGTAAAATGCATACATCATTACATGCAAACTTATTGTATCCCCAAGCTAGAATAAATTACCAATCACCTCGAGATCTCCGCTCCTGTATTAGTTGCCAAGCCGTCTTGTTTATTCCCGTCTTTGCTTGTCCACGATTCACTACCCTGCCATTTGGGTTCTTTTTCCTGGCACTTCGGTTATCTAGCCTGGCACTTTGGTTTTCCTTCCTTTCACTTTCGTCCTCTTTCCTTTCACTTTTGTCCTGCTTGTCGTTATGTATCTTAATGGGAGAAGGCAGTTTCCTTTTCTCCGTGGGCTTTTTAACCTGGCTCCCATCTATAAATAAGTAGAGATATTTAAGCACATTAATTGATTAGCACAACTATGTCCAGCAGTGATATGAAAGGTAGATACGCTTGAGCTACACATGTTTTATCAATTTCCTATTCAACCTCCTCGCAGGCTCTCAGAAATAATTATTTATACCAGACATGTGATGATTTGCAATGATAAGGAATGAATTTAAAAAACATTGGTGATTGGTTGATATAGAATTATTTAATTCATAACACTTGCCCCTCTACTGATGTTGGTTTGAAGTCAGAACCCCGTTCAGGGCGAATCTTTCATGTGGGAAAGCCATTCAGTTGGCTTGCGGAACAAGACTAACAATAACACTCATTGGAGAGTGACGCTCATCTGATTTATGCATTTTCTAATATTTTGACCACCAACGTCAAGTGAATGTCAAGGTCAAAAACAGTACACATGCATGTGAAGGTCTTGTTCCAAGGGTCATTGTGTCCAAATATGAGTGAAATCCACCAAGCGATGAAGAAGTTATGGCTTATGTTAAAGTTTTGTACGGACAACGATATAACTACGACAATAGCTCAATTTTGTCAGCGAACAGCCTCGCTAAACTTATCTTATTATAAATAGTAGTGGGTATGACAAATAGCACTTGTTGGCCACATGCTACAAGAGCTATTTATACTGAATACTGCTTATTAACAGATTTTTTTTATTTTAGATGTCTTTAGATTTTCACATCGTAATTGACAGTCAACTAATTAATGAGTCATGCCAATACCAAACTCATCAAGCCAGAATATTTAAATGATTATTCAATAATTCAATCTGACAAGCATTCTTTCTTACCCGGCTCTTTAGACTTGTTTTCCTCTTGTTCATCACCTGATTGGATGGGAAGTTCCGGTGGCAAGTTATAGTCCTCTTCTTCATTTGGAACTTTTCGTCTCCTTATACCATCTATGTCTGAGATGAGAATATAAATATTTGTGTAAATTACAATTCAAATGAGTATCAAGTATTATTTTTATGCCACCGCAGCATCTGCGATGCGGTGGCATATAGCGATTCACCTGTGTGTATGTGTGTGTTTGTGTGTTATATAGATTATATAGTGAACTTAAAAAATCTTCTTGTGGAAAACCACTAGTCCAATTTCAACCAAACTTGGCAGGATTGATCCTTTGGTGAAGGGCTTCCAAAGTTGTTCAAATAATTTCATTCCATGCAGAAATCTGGTTGCCATGGCAACCAAAAGGAATTATAAGAATGAATTTAAAAAATCTTCTTGTAGAAACCCAAAAGACCTAGAGCTTAGATATTTTGCATAGGGCATTGTCTGGTAGACCTCTACCAAGATTATTCAAATTATAGCCCTGGGGTCAAAATTGGCCCCGCCCCGGGGGTCATTGATTTTCACTATATGTACATATAGTTAAAACTTAAAATACCCTCTTGTAAAGACCCAAAAGGCCTAGAGCTTAGATATTTTGCATAAGGCATTGTCTGGTAGACCATTTCCAAGATTGTTCAAATTATAGCCCTGGGGTCAAAATCGGCCCCGCCCCGGGGTTATTGATTTTCCTTATATGTATATAGTAAACACTTATAGTAAAAACTTTAAAAAAAATTCTTCTAGCAATCGACAAATGCTAGAGGTTAGATATGCTAGAGGCTAGATATTTTGCATGAAACATTATGTAGTGAACCTCTAGCAAAATTGTTCAAATTATAGCCCTGAGGTCAAAATTGCCCCCGCCCCGGGAGTCATTGATTTTTAATATATACATATAGTAAAAAAATCTTATTGTCATAAGGTACAAGGCTTAGAGCTTTAATATTTGTTAAATGATATCATCTATAGGTACTCTACCAAAGTTGTTCAAATTTTGCCTCTAGTGTCAAAATTAGCCCGCCCCGGGGGCTATGGGTTTTCCTTATATATTTAAAACTTAAATAATCATCTTCTCTAAATTCACAAAGGCTAGAGTCAAGATATTTTGCATGAAACATTGTGAAGTGAACCTCTACCAAGATAAGTGTAAATATGAGTGAAATCCACCAAGCGATGAAGAAGTTATGGCTTATGTTAAAGTTTTTTACGGACAACGATATAACTACGACAATAGCTCAATTTTGTCAGCGAACAGCCTCGCTAAACTTATCTAATCTTATTATAAATATAAGTGGGTATGACAAATAACACTTGTTGGCCACATGCTACAAGAGCTATTGTATCATAGTTTGGGGACCTTTCTGTTGAAAAAGTGTCATAGTTAAATCGTATACATATACATGCACAGTGCGGTAACTGGAGTGCAGGTATCAGTTACCCGCACTCCAGATCATGCCCGTTGATTGGCTCATTTTTGCTGGGGTTTACATATTGTGACGGCAGAGAAAGGGAAAGCGGCAGAAATATCATATTCAGATGCTCGATCATTGGTTACTTTTTCCCGGGGTTTAAAATTGTGACAACAGGGAACGTGTTTTTATGTTTGACTATGATACAAAAGAGAAAGAACACCAAAACACTCGGCAATCTGATTTATACTCGGGGGCTACGCCCCCTCGTACAATTCAGATAGCCTCGTGTTTCGGTGCTCTTTCTATTACTTTATACTGAATACTGCTTATTAACAGATTTCTTTTTATTTTTAGATGTCTTTAGATTTTCACATCGTAATTGACAGTCAACTAATTAATGAGTCATGCCAATACCAAACTCATCAAGCCAGAATATTTAAATGATTATTCAATAATTCAATCTGACAAGCATTCTTTCTTACCCGGCTCTTTAGACTTGTTTTCCTCTTGTTCATCACCTGATTGGATGGGAAGTTCTGGTGGCAAGGTATAGTCCTCTTCTTCATTTGGAACTTTTCGTCTCCTTATACCATCTATGTCTGAGATGAGAATATAAATATTTGTGTAAATTACAATTCAAATGAGTATCAAGTATTATTTTTATGCCACCGCAGCATCTGCGATGCGGTGGCATATAGCGATTCACCTGTGTGTATGTGTGTGTTTATGTGTTATATAGATTATAATTATAGTGAACTTAAAAAATCTTCTTGTGGAAAACCACTAGTCCAATTTCAACCAAACTTGGCAGGATTGATCCTTTGGTGAAGGGCTTCCAAAGTTGTTCAAAGAATTTCATTCCATGCAGAAATCTGGTTGCCATGGCAACCAAAACGAATTATAAGAATGAATTTAAAAAAACTTCTTGTAGAAACCCAAAAGACCTAGAGCTTAGATATTTTGCATAGGGCATTGTCTGGTAGACCTCTACCAAGATTATTCAAATTATAGCCCTGGGGTCAAAATTGGCCCCGCCCCGGGGGTCATTGATTTTCACTATATGTACATATAGTTAAAACTTAAAATACCCTCTTGTAAAGACCCAAAAGGCCTAGAGCTTAGATATTTTGCATAAGGCATTGTCTGGTAGACCATTTCCAAGATTGTTCAAATTATAGCCCTGGGGTCAAAATCGGCCCCGCCCCGGGGTTATTGATTTTCCTTATATGTATATAGTAAAAACTTATAGTAAAAACTTAAAAAAAATTCTTCTAGCAATCGACAAATGCTAGAGGTTAGATATGCTAGAGGCTAGATATTTTGCATGAAACATTATGTAGTGAACCTCTAGCAAGATTGTTCAAATTATAGCCCTGAGGTCAAAATTGCCCCCGCCCCGGGAGTCATTGATTTTTATATGCCCGAACGAATTTCGGACATATTATGTTATACCCCCTGGCGTCCGTCCGTCCGTCCGTTAGCAATTTGGTTTCCGGAGCATAACTTAAGTTCCATTTGGCCCACAATACTCAAACTTCATGGGATGATTATCCATATTGGGTAGAAGACCCCTATTGATTTTGGGGTCATAAGGTCAAAGGTTAAGGTCACTATGACCTTAAAACTGAAAACAGTTTCCGGAGCATAACTTAAGTTCCATTTGGCCTACAGTGTTCAAACTTCATAGGATGATTGTCCATATTGGGTAGAAGACCCCAAAATCAAAGGTCAAGGTCACTATGACCTTAAAACTGAAAACAGTTTCCGGAGCATAACTTAAGTTCCATTTGGCCCACAGTGTTCAAACTTCATAGGATGATTGTCCATATTGGGTAGAAGGCCCCTATTGATTTTGGGGTCACAAGGTCAAAGGTCAAGGTCACTATGACCTTAAAACTGAAAATAGTTTCCGGAGCATAACTTAAGTTCCATTTGGCCTACAGTGTTCAAACTTCATAGGATGATTGTCCATATTGGGTAGAAGACCCCTATTGATTTTGGGGTCACAAGGTCAAAGGTCAAGGTCACTATTACCTTAGAACTAAAAACAGTTTCTTGAGCATAACTTAAGTTCTATTTGGCCCACAGTGTTCAAACTTCATAGGATGATTGTCCATATTGGGTAGAAGACCCCTATTGATTTTGGGGTCACAAGGTCAAGGTCACTATTACCTTAAAACTGAAAACAGTTTTCGGAATATAACTTAAGTATCATTTGGCCTACTGTGTTTAAACTTCATAGTATGATTGTCCATATTGGGTAGAAGACCCCTAATGATTTTGGGGTCACAAGGTCAAAGGTCAAGGTCACTTTTACCTTAGAATTGAAAACAGTTTCTGGGGCATAACTTAAAGTTCCATTTGGACCACAATATTGAAACTTCAAAGGAGGATTGTTATTTGAAGGAGGTAATACTTTATTTTACTCCCATGTCTTACAAATGCTTCATCTTTACTAAAAAAAAATCACTTTCGGGCATATAATGCTCCGCCTAGCGGTGCTCTTGTTAATATTTACATATAGTAAAAAAAATCTTATTGTCATAAGGTACAAGGCTTAGAGCTTTAATATTTGTTAAATGATATCATCTATAGGTAATCTACCAAAGTTGTTCAAATTTTGCCTCTAGTGTCAAAATTAGCCCGCCCCGGGGGCTATGGGTTTTCCTTATATATTTAAAACTTAAATAATCATCTTCTCTAAATTCACAAAGGCTCGAGTCAAGATATTTTGCATGAAACATTGTGGAGTGAACCTCTACCAAGATTGTTCAAATTATACCCCTGGGGTCAAAATTGGTTCCGCCGTGGGGGTCATTGATTTTCATTATGTACATATAGTAAAAAAAATAAAACATATTTTTGTCTGAAGGTACAAGGCATAGAGCTTTTGGTGTTTGCTATATAATATCATATCATCTATAGGTCCTCTACCAAAGTTGTTCAAATTTTTCCCCTGGTGTCAAAATTGGCCCTGCCCGGGGGCAGTGATTCTCATTATTGTCGATCTTCCATTTATAATTATTAAATTACTAAAACACAAAATATCAATTCGCCAAATTATATATAAAGCACATTTTGACTTCTGTTACCATAGCAATTCTATAGGTTTTTTTCATGGCAATGTAGGGGAGTATAAATATTATTCAATATCAAGCAAGGAATCCCAACAGTGAACTTGAGGTATAAATTAAGAAACCAAATTTTAATGTATTCAAAAGGAACAAATATGAACACTTAGACTAGTACCTGTGACGAAATCATCCCCAATCTTTCTTTGTGTGTTTCCTTTTTCTTGTTTCCTCACTAGTCTTCACGTGCAGATTACAGTTGTGGTGAAGGCGTACTCTTCACACTCTTTTACTATATGTAGACAAAAGCAATGAAAGGCTTTTTAGAAATATACATAATAAAATCATTTTCAATTTTAAACAAACATATGATATTAAATGTCACATTGTTCGGGACACATTGTTATCATGGTTATGGATGACTATTAAATCTACATTATGTAACATTGATTCTTTTGTTTTATTTTTATAATACATACCATGTATCAACCTTTGAATATATATTTTAATTTAACATGTACTACACTATCGAGTATCAAAAGTAGTTTTTATTTTGTTAATTATTATATTGTAATGTTCAGCAAATCACACCCTGCCGCAAGTTTTCTGGATTATAGTCAGGGTTATGAATCTCAGTGAATTGCTCATTTGCAGTCCTTTGAATACAATATTTGACAAAATTCTTTAAAATAGCATAAACAGGATGCACGATTTTAAGGAAAGCTTTCTGAATGCAATTTCACAAGATATCCTAATGAGAACCCTGTAAAGGTCTAAATAACAGCTGGATAGTCAAACATTCGATTATTTCAGCAATTTGATACAAACCTGACTGAAATTTGACTTTTACTAGGGGAAAAGTATCCCAGTTGCCATCAGGAGCACACATCTCCGCCATCTTCCTTTCTGTGTTTCCCCCTAGGCCATCTCACCGAGTTTCCAAATGGTCGGCAACACCCCCTCCTCTCTGTCTTCCTCCCATACCGAAAGGGACCATAGTGGGCTACCTGTAGGCACTGCTTCGCCGGTCATACTTGATATGCAATGTACTTCTGTGTATACACAAACATTTAAATTATGTAATCACCATATTCATTTTACAAATAGTCCTCATGTCCAAAAAGGCACAGGGGGTTGTGGGAAGCTTTCGGTAAATTTTCTTTGGGAGCTTTTGCCAAATTTTCTAAACTTTACACTGGAATTAAAAATATTAAAAAACACTACATCATCAGCGATATGAGATAATCCATGTACATTGTATGTGATAAATGCGTCTCCATAAATGAATGCTGCTTCTCTTATAAAATATACTAAAATTTCACGAGTATATTGAACATATTCATTCCTCAAGTCTGATTTTGACAACAGTAGCACAGAAATCGCAACATTGAGTACCATAAAATGGTCAAATATCTTATCTGTGACAATGCCACCTAGAGTTATGGGGCCAGTGTATAACAAAAACTGTCTGAATGCAGTTGCTATCCAATGCTCTACTTCAGCAATAGGTCTGGACTTGCGAGCGAATTCTCGAGGCATTTTACCGTTGAAGGAAGACAGTCTATCAGAGATCCTTCTGAACTGTTGTTTTGAGAGTTAACACGCTCTTGGTCCATCTTTTAATAATACCAAAATCCTTTAGATCACCAAGACATATCAAATGCATGTAGTCTAAGGGGAACTTTGATATGCAGGTTACACCAGCATACTATGTATCTGTTTGAATCGTATTAACTAAGGTTCCATGTTTTTCCGGAAGTCCCGGTCTCATATTACATACAACATACATATATACTATGGTGGTCTCACATACACTATAACATTAGTCTATAGGACATCACATCCTTCCTCAAGTTAGATATAAAACATCAGTTTTAAATTGAACAATTAAAATGCTTAAATCATTAAGATATGAATTAAGAAAATATTGCATTATAGCTATGTACACTGATATAACTTAACATGGTAAAACACATCCTATTTTTTTTCTCTAGAAATGTTCACTCATGACTCATAAAATCAAGCTGTATGTATATAAGATAAACACATTCTAATCGTTTGTAGGTCAGTACTATAGTCTGTAGTATCTAAATATATTCACTACATAAGCAATATCGAACATATACACTATACAAACATGAATATTTATTTTGTTCTATACTAGATTTCTCTTTTATGAAATCTGATAATTTGTTTATTTCAGTTCCACTATTTTCTTTTAAATATTTGTTGTTAAATGCATTGTTAATGTCCACACTACATAAGAACTTCAATGTACTTTAAAAATGGTCATTTAAATAATGTAAGTGTCATGTTATTATTGCGCTATTAAATATTAATTTTTCCATTGAGAATCTAATTATATAAAATTTCTCCATGATGTATACACTTATTAATTTCGCATGGCAGATCGCGTTACCTGCTTGTTCCACTGTTTATTATGCCCATCTTCACTGTGGAACCAATACTCTAACTTACAAAATCTTTTAACTTTGCGGGCAGGCGACTCTCGTACTGGCCTTGCCGCATAACTCGTGTTTTGCCTTTCAGCGCGTTTCTTCCCCTGATAGTCCTCAATATCGTTTCCCGTGCTTTTTAGCCATATTCCCTACCAAGTCTGGATCTACTGTTGATGAGTTCCTGGTGACACAATGTCCTGTATCATTTTGAACACTTATCATTGGTCCCTTTTTGTTTGTAACTGTATATGGGACTGGATTATACATTGTACTTGATTTTCTTGGTGTTTCGTTTCTTTCTCCGATGTTAATATTTTTCGTTCTCGTGCGTTCATCTCGTCCTCGTATTGTTTTGATTTCGCTTTTGATAACTCATCATTTCTTCGTGCTATTTCGTCTGCACGCGTGTCCACATTTTGGTGTTGATTAATGTCTGGCATACGCATTACCGGTTCCCTTCCGAACATTAACCGAAATGGCGTAAATCCAGTGTAGGTCTGTACTGGCGGAGAAATCTTAACAGTTCTTGTTTGTAATTCCTTCCCTCCATGAATGCCGATTTAACAGTCTTCATCAACGATTCGTTGAATGCTTCTGCCTGAGCATTAGCCATTGGCCACCTTGGCGTGATTTTCCTGTGTATAAAGCTGTAAAATCCGCATATGCCGTACTATTAAATTGTGACCAATTATCTGTTTTAAACACTTTGGGGACACCAAACATTGAAATTATTTTGTCCATTACCGGTATAACCGTATTTGCTAAAACACTCTTTACTATTTCCACTATTGGATATCGCAAGTACTCATCTACTGCAACCAATAGATAATCACCGTTTCCTAGAGGTCCACAAAAATCTGCACTTATATTTTCCAAGGTCCAGATGGCAAATCTGACATTTTCAGTGGTTCTCGCGGTCTTGATTCCCTTGAGTTGGCTTGACAGGCTAGACATTTTTGTATTGTTGTTTCAATTTTCTGCAATCATGTTCGAAAACCGTATATAGCTTTTAGTTTTAGCAATTCCCTGGTGCCCTTCATGTCCCAGTTTTATCGCACGATTTCGGAGTTTTTTTGGTATCACTAATTTGTCATTACTTAATAAGACCGTGTCATTGTGAACCGTCAATTCATCTTTTAACGCTTCTGAGTGCCGCCAGCTCTTCCATGTCGATTTTAAAATCTGTCACTGTTTTCATTTCATGCCATTTTCCATTCTTTGCGTATTCAATCGCTTTTTGTATAGTTTTATCTATGACTGATTCTATTTTTACTTCATCTAGTGTCATTGCATTTGGCACTGCCTGTGCGGAAACAAATGCTACATATTCCTCGGCTATATTTCTCTGCTCGTCACATTTCAACGGATGTCTAGACATGTAATCAGACGGGTTATCCTTTCCAGGCCTGTATACAATTTTCACTTTAAATGGTTGTAGATGTAATCACAATCGTTCAATTCGTAGTGGTGGCTGTTTCTTCTGCCATATTTTAGTCAGTGGCATGTGATCTGTGAAGAACGTGAAAGTTGAAACACCTCTTAAGTACATCGAATAGTGCTCACACGACCATACTACTGCCAGAGCCTTTCTTTCTGTTTGCTAGTAACGTGATTCTGTCTGTCAGTGCACAAGACGCGTACGCGAAAATTTTTCCTTCCTGTGTGAGTATCCGAGATATGCCGACTGGTGACGCGTCTACTATTAGCTCAATTTCTTTTAATGGACTAAAGTATGTGATCACCGTATCACTACTTAATTCTCTTTTCAGTTTCACGAACGCGACTTACTGATCATTTTCCCATGACCAGGGTGTGTCCTTTTTAGCTCGATTTTTTTGTATAAAAGAAGATGTATTGTGATAGTCGCGGCGGCGTTGCCGTCCGCAAACTTGTACATTGATCATAACTTTTTTAGTTCTTAGTGTATTGTCTTTATACTTGGCCACAACCACCCTTGGGACAAGACTTTTCAGTGGACCGCACTAACCTTTACTTTCATCCATAAATGACCTTGACATTCAAGGTCAAAATCCAAATTTTGCTTGTTCTTGCTATTATTGGCTGTAACTTTGTTATTTTTGAATGGATTGTCTTCAAACTTGAACATGATAATCTTCAAGGATAACCCTTAAAAATAACCAGAAGACCTTGACATTCACTCATAAATAACCTTGACTTTGAAGGTCAAATTATTAACATTTTCTTTGTTTTGGCTGTAACTGGCTGTGACTTTGCTATTATTGAAGGGATCAACTTCATATTATAGAAGTACATTCTTAAGGACAAGACCTTATTGTTTTTCAAACACTTGGGCTCTTTAATGACATTGACCTTGAAGGTTAAATTACTGAATTTTCTCAGATTTGTGCATTAAGTGACCATATATATTAATTTGTGTGTGGTTTGTGTGTGTGTGTGTGTGTATATATATATATATATATATATATATATATATATATATATATATATATATATATATCATCATCATCATCAACAACATCATTATCAACGACGACGACAACAACAACGCATTGCGTGTATCTATTTATAGAATGCATCGCGTACATCTATTTATAGAATGCATTGTGTGTTTCTATTTATAGAATGCATTGCGAGTATCTATTTATAGACTGCATTGCGTTTATCTATTTATAGAATGCATTGCGTTTATCTATTTATATAATGCATTGTGTGTATCTATTTATAGAATGCATTGCGTGTTTCTATTTATAGAATGCATTGCGTGTATCTATTTATAGAATGCATTGCGTGTTTCTATTTATAGAATGCATTGCGTGTTTCTATTTATAGAATGCATTGCGTGTTTCTATTTACAGAATGCATAGCGTGTTTCTATTTACAGAATGCATTGCGTGTTTCTATTTATATATACAAAATATATAGACAAAACATAATGTGACAAGACAGACCGATTAAATTTATAAAAAGGAAACGCTAAGATTTGTTCAAACATTTCTTTTTTTCCTTTTAGAAAAAGTAAAAAGTCGAGCGTTCCCCCCCCCCCCCCCCCCCCCCCCCTCTCTCTCTGCGGTGGCTCTTGTTTGTTAAATGCCTCAATAGTTACGTTATTGCCGCATAATCTTTTATAAATCTCGAGCAATACGATGTCATTCCGAGAAAACTCCTCAATTCAGATAAGTTTGTTGGCTCTTGCATGTCTCTCACTGCTCGAACCTTCACTGGATCTGGTGAAATGCCGTCTCCTCTGAATACAACACCAAAGAATGTGATTTCAAGCTTGTTAAATTCACATTTTTCTCTATTTAATGTCAGTCCGTTACGATGCATGCATGAAAAATTTGATCAAGTGCCTTGTCGTGACTTTTTGACTGTTTCCATACACTATTATATCATCCGAAATGTTCTTGGCTCCAGCTATGTCTTGAATGATGGAACTGATTGTTTTCTGAAACACTTCACTTGCAGAGTTAGTACCGAAATTCATAACGTTTATATCTGTATAAGCCCATGTGTGTAGAGAATGTAATGATTGATCTCGATTCTTCATCTAATTCCAACTGATTATATCCAGCTTTTAAATCTAGTTTGCTGAACACTTTAGAACCGTTCATGTCGTGTAAAACTTCATGTATTGTTGGCATTGGGTGCCGTTCTCTTTCAATAGCTTTTTTTGCCTCTCTCATGTCTATACAATCTTACATCTCCATTTTCCTTCGGTGGGGTGACAATCGGTGACACCTATGGTATTGATTCATTTTTAACTTCTTATATGATGATGTCATTTTCAAGTAGCTTTTCAATTTCCTTCTGAACTTTCTTAAATGAAATGGTGAACATCGATTTCTCTGCGCTACAGGTTTTACATCACGGTTTATGTGTAATTTGACTTTTTGTCCTTTTAATTTTCCAATACCGTCATAAATTCCTTTTATCTGTGTTTTCGGCGTTTTTGATCCTTTATGTTTACCGACATTTTTCACTGTGATTTTATAGAGGTACTCCTCTTCCGAACCGAATTGTAGCGAACTGCTGGTGTTATCGCTGATCTCATTGACATGCTGATATTTCGGCGCTAAACAGCAGCATGCGAAATGATTAGGTTTCTTGCATGCATTGCAGGTTTTACCTGTGGCTGGACACGGCTTATCTCTGTGTGGGAACTCGTAACCACATTTTCTGCATGTATTGGCTGACGCACCATCACGTTGTCTACTTCGTTGATTCGATTGGTTCTTCGGACCAGATTTCCCACGACCTCAAGAATTTGCATACGACCATTTACTGTTCCCACGGCCATGAGGCATCGGCGCTCGTCCACGTGTTCTACTATTGAACTTTGAAACCTTGTGTACAGATCTTGAATTTTCTGAATTTTCCATTGCGGAATGCTTGCTTATCCGATTGTTAAAGCATACGTCCCATTGTAATAATGTCATTGAGTTTTTTTAATCGCTTTTCGTCCGGCGTCCGTCCGTCGTCGTCGTCCGTCCGTCGTCCGTAAACTTTTATTTTAAATGACATCTCCTCATAAACCACTAAGCCAATTTCATCCAAACTTCACAGGAATGTTCCTTTGGTGGTCACCTTTAAAAATTGTTCAAAGAATTTAATTCCATGCAGAACTCTGGTTGCCATGGCAACCAAAAGAAAAAAAACTTTAAATATCTTCTTCTAATAAATCCAAAGAGCTAGAGCTTAGATATTTGGCATGAAACATCTTCTAGTGATTGTCTACCAAGTTTATTCAAATAAAGCCCTTGGGTCAAAATTGGCCCCGCTCCAGGGGGTCATTGATTTTCCCTATATGCATATAATAAAACCTTAAAAAATCTTCTTTAAAAGAACCCAAAGTCCTATAGCTAAGATATTTAGCATGAAACATCTTCTAATGGGTGTTTACCAAGTTTGTTCAAATAAAAGCCCTGGGGTCAAAATTGGCTTCGCCCCAGGGGGTCATTGATTTTCCCTATATGCATATAGTAAAAACTAAAATAATTCTTTTAAAGAACCCAAAGAGCTAGAGCTAAGATATTTAGCATGAAACATGTTCTAATGGATGTCTACCAAGTTTGTTCAAATAAAAGCCCTGGGGCCAAAATTGGCCCCGCCCCGGGGTCATTGAATTTCCCTTTATGCATATAGTAAAAACTTTAAAAAAAAACTCTTTTAAAGAACCCAACGACCTAGAGCTAAGATATTTAGCATGAAACGTCCTCTAATGTGTGTCTACCAAGTTCGTTCAAATAAAAGCCCTGGGGTCAAAATTGGCCCCGCCCCAGGGGGTCATTGATTTACCCTATATGCATATAGTAAAAACTTAAAAAATCTTCTTTTAAAGAACCCAAAGAGCTAGAGCTAAGATATTTAGCATGAAACATGTTCTAATGGATGTCTACCAAGTTTGTTCAAATAAAAGCCCTGGGGCCAAAATTGGCCCCGCCCCGGGGTCATTGAATTTCCCTTTATGCATATAGTAAAAACTTTAAAAAAACTCTTTTAAAGAACCCAACGACCTAGAGCTAAGATATTTAGCATGAAACGTCCTCTAATGTGTGTCTACCAAGTTCGTTCAAATAAAAGCCCTGGGGTCAAAATTGGCCCCGCCCCAGGGGGTCATTGATTTACCCTATATGCATATAGTAAAAACTTAAAAAATCTTCTTTTAAAGAACCCAAAGAGCTAGAGCTAAAATATTTAGCATGTAACATGTTCTAATTGATGTCTACCAAGTTTGTTCAAATAAGAGCCCTGGGGTCAAAATTGGCCCTGCCCCGGGGGTCATTGATTTTTCTTATATGTGTATAGCAAAAACTTAAAAAATCTTCTTTGAAAAAAAACAAATAGCTAGAGTTTAGATACTAAGCTTGAAACATTTCCAAGTGAGTGTCTACAAAGTCTGTGGTAATAAAAGCCCTGGGGTCAAAATTGGCCCCGCTCCGGGGGTCATTCATTTTCCTTACATGTGTATAACAAAAACTTAAAAAATCTTCTTTGAAAAAACTCAAATAGCTAGAGTTTAGATATAAAGCACGAAGCATCTTCTAGTGAGTGTCTACAAAGTTTGTTCATATAAAAGCCCTTGGGTCAAAATTGGCCCAGCCCCGGTGACATTGATTTTCCTTATATGTGTATAGCAAAAACTTAAAAATCCTCTTTGAAAAAACCCGAATAGCTAGAGTTTAGATATTAAGCATGAAACATTTTCTAGTAAGTGTCTACAAAGATTGTTCAAATAAAAGCCCTTGGGTCAAAACTGGCCCCGCCCCGGTGACATTGATTTTCCTTATATGTGTATAGCAAAAACTTAAAAATCTTCTTTGAAAAAACCCGAATAGCTAGAATTTAGATATAAAGCACGAAGCATCTTCTAGTGAGTGTCTACAAAGTTTGTTCATATAAAAGCCCTGGGGTCAAAATTGGCCCCGCCCCGGTGACATTGATTTTCCTTATATGTGTATAGCAAAAACTTAAAAATCTTCTTTGAAAAAACCCGATTAGCTAGAGTTTAGATATTAAGCATGAAACATCTTCTAGTAAGTGTCTACAAAGATTGTTTAAATAAAAGCCCTTGGGTCAAAACTGGCCCTGCCCCAGGTGTGTCATTGTTTTAAACTATATGTGTAAAGAAAAAACTTGACCAGCTGGACCTTAGATGTTTAGCATGAAACATTTTCTAATGGGTGTCTACCAAGTTTGTTCAAAAAAAAGCCCTGGGGTTTAAACTGGCCCAGCTCCGGGGGCCTATATACAGGTGAGCGTCTTCAGGGCCATCATGGCCCTCTTGTTTATCTGGTTCACGTAACGCTCTTCTTCTGAGCTGATTTGAGCGGCAATGTTGTATCACTTGTTGTAAAATTTCATTGTCAATGTCTGCGAATGCACATTTCTGAGCCATTTGAAGTTCTTAATTCAGTTACATATTCATCAAGCGTTTGTCCTTCTAATTGCTTGTATGATCTATAGTTGTAAATTTCAATTTGAACGTTCTTTTTGGGAACAAAATAGTCCCTTTAAGTACCTTTTTTGTTGCGTCATATGTCGCTGCGCTCTCTTTTTTTTCTACGTCATAGATGTCGTACACTTTTTCGCAGGCGTAATGTAGTAATAATGCTCTTCTCTGGTCAGTGTTTGTTATTTTCATCCCCACAAATAATTTTTCGAGTAGCCCAATCCATTTCTCCAAATGCGAGCCTGCATTGGATTTATCCGTTTCAAGATCAAAACTTGGAAATGCTGGTAAATTGTTCATGGTTAACGTCTTAATTCATCAATTAACACATGAAATTATATCCAAATATTATATAAGTAATTCCTTTTGTTTGTTTTTATCCTCGTCACCAGATGATAAGTCCTAATGGTGGATATTTATTGATAACAACTATGTATCTGTTTGAATCGTATTTACTAAGGTTCCATGTTTTTCCGGAAGTCCCGGTCTCCTATTACATACAACATACATATATACTATAGTGGTCTCACATACATTATAACATTAGTCTATAGGACATCACACTAGGTCTTCTCATAAGGTATTAATGTATCAATGTTGGTTACAAATGCTCCTTCCCTAGTAAAGATATCAAACAGAAACATTTTTTCTATTTTATTAAATGATGACCTTGACCTCAGTGAACTTAAAATTAATCCTAAGTTAAGACTTTACATAAGATATCGATATATCAAGTTTGCTTACAATAGCTCTTTCCTTAGCAAAGTTATCCAGCGGAAATGATGTTTCTATTATATCCAATAGTGACTTTGACCAGGACGGTAGCAAGCCAATTTTTGTGCTCTGCACATCATCTCATACTGGTGAACATTTGTGCCGCCAAGTTATTTGAACAATTTGCCAGTGGTTAAAAAGTTATAGAGTGACGAAATTGGAGACGGACTGACCGACGCGACAAAGCGAATCCAGAAATAATAGCCCCCGCCCCCCCCCCCCTCCTACATGTGTTGGGGTGGTAATAAGCAGTGACATCTTTTGCAAAGCAAATATACAAGTATGTTATGTTTTATAACTTAAAATACAAACTAAAAACTTTTTTTTAAGATTTATAACTATAATTGTTTATTACTCCTTCTTTAACGAAGACTCATAGACATCCAAAAACATGTCAAATCTCTTCATTTTTTTGTTCGTGTTGCCCTTTCTAAATTTTAGTGAATTCTTTATTTTCTTGTTCAATTTTTTGACATGAGGCCAGATACTGAAACAGTCGAAGATTTCTTTTTGCTATATTGCTCTTTACCTGATTTTTTTGGTCAGTGTTATGTTGTGATGGAAGAGTTTCTGGGCTTGACTCATTAGCCGGTTTTGACATTTTATTGCCCCCAGTCTTGCCACTGTCAAAAATCAAAGCAGGACTGGTAGAAGCTTTGTGGCCATACATGTTGTTGAACTCTTCCAAAAACTTCCACTGACTTCTGCAGTTGCCCGTAGAATTATTTTCATCAATTATCTTCTTGTAAGCTTTTTTAATTTTTTCCATTTGTTCTTTACTTGCTGTGAAGAGACCAAAATTCCATTGCTGTTCAGATCTTTACAGATTATGTTCCATATTGTGTCATGATTTTTGTTCTTTAGGAACAATTCAGATTTATCCTTCATTGAATTAATAAGCCTTTTCTCCACCTATTCTTTCCAAATATAAATCTGAAAATATAATGAATGCAAGAATAAAATAACAGGTCAATACTTTAAGTAGTTACAAAGAAATGAGATTGATCAAAAAAAAATTAACCTATGGTTCAAAAATTGTCAAAATAACAGCAGAATATACATGTATGTCAGTAACCTCGATTGCATGTGCTAATTATCAGATGTCGGATTAATACAAAGATTAGTAACAGCATGGCTGTAATTGAATTGCCTGAATCGTTTTTCTTTTCACATACATTCCAATATCATTCCTAATTTATTTCAATATTCAGTAAATCAGTAAGTCACCAACTGTATAGCAATAAAAACGATCATATAGTTATCAAAATTCATTGTCACTTAATCATTTACGGACCAATTTGGAAAAATAAGAGATTTGTTCATAGGGTGAATAACACTATATTCCAAACATTTGAAAAATATATCTTTTTATTCTGCATGGAGAACAGTACGACAAAAATGTATGCACATCACGATATTACAGCGATTAAAAAATTACAAAATGCTACACTCCATACAATTAAAGCTGTGGTTAGAGATATGAATATAATGCACACAGAACTTTAATCACAAGAAATATTACGTCACACATATTGACGGACAGAATTTAACAATTATCAGTAGATAGTTTGTAGAACATGATAATTATCTGAACTTTTTCCAATAATAAGCAGTTAATATTTATTATGGTCACAGATTTTTGCATATCAATTAAACAGGGAAAAGATTATTGTAGATTTACACAGATAACCATCATAAATAATAAAAGATATCCAGGACATGTATGCTGTCTATTTAGTGTTGTTTAAGACATCGGACAATGGGACATGAAGCCCCATGTAACTCCTATATTCTTCATTTTAGCGCCTTTTTCAGTCAAACAAGCGGGTACTTTTCTTAACCTTTGTTCCTGGCAAGTTACAGCAGTACTTAACATATAATAGTCTCTAGGCCTCACTACAAAAGCATCTCCTGGGGATTAAATAAAAGACCTTGAAGTGACTAGCAGGAAGATAATATAAAATCATTTTATGTGGACAGCTCATCACAAGATCACTGTGTGACGGTTAGCAACCTTATTTGAAAGATCACCTATTCTAAAAACATAAAATAACTAATTGTAATGCAATCATGACATGGAAATCTTCATAACAGAAGTTATCCTGGGATATCTGCATTTGCAGTCTGTGATCCAAATCAGACAAAGAACAGTGATGGTACACTTGTATTACTGTCTGAGAGTGAGACAGTTCTAGTTATTACCTCTGAATTGATATAACTGTTATTGTTACTGTCGCTGTCACAGACGTTAGGTTCATAATGAACGGCTTTGTTTTAGGGGTCTTCTTTATCAAGGTTATTATTTATGTGACTGGGTTTTGGTTTGTGATCTTCAAGGACAGCCTTGTAGACTGCATCACGAACATCTGGATCTTAAAATTTATTAAAAAAAATAAAAAAAGAAGACTATCTCAATGAGATGGTTTTAAAGGGATACTCAGGCAAATATATAACAAAAAATTAAATTTAAAAAATATACTTAAATCACTCTAAAACGAAGTTTTGAAAAGTGATGAAGATCTCAGCATGTTTTTTTTCTGTATATATACTATTTAATGTGAGTTTAAAACGTAAATAAGTGTACATATGTTGAACGAAATGAAGACGCTGACAGACCTTACGAGTAGTTTTAAAACAAGTCATTTGACAATAACAAACCCTAAAAGTTAATAAAAGTATTGTGGATATTGTTAGATTAAAACAAGTCTAATTAAATCACTCATTTGACAGGTTATTTTACGTTTTAATAGTTATAATGTGATAATTATGGTGAAATCTAAATGCTCTAACCTGACCCGCGTGGGTCAGGTTAGGAAAACAACATTTTTTTATATGGATAAATCTTTTTCCCCTAGACTGCTTAGTTTATTCATTTCGATAACATTTATCGAAAATATGAAAGAAAATTTAAGTCGAAAATACGTATAAAGATTTTGTCTCTGTCTCCCTTTAAAGCTAAATGCATTATAAGTGAGAAACACTATGATCTACATTACAGTGATTTTTTTTCCAATTTTCAAAACAACCTGTGGCTTTCTAAGGGGAAATTAATCACGATACATTTGAAAAGGGGGAAATCTGAAATTTAAATAAAACAAATGAGAAACGATTTCTACCAACGTATTTTATAAAATTTTCACTTTAAATTCAATTTAACATGGTACATAGAAGAAGCTATCTTTTGGGACAGTTTTCTGTCTTTCAGCCGAATTTATCAACTAAGCATAAATATGTTAGTCAGCTACTGTCAAGTCATAGTGTGCACAGGGCATTTCAGGGGGTAAATATAGTATTTTTAGGGGAAAATATAAATATTTTGGGCTAGAGGACACAGCCTTTATTCATCTGTAAAATATAGTTAAAAATCACTGCATTACCAATACATAATGAGGTTAAATGCAAAAACTTCAGGAACAAAGGTTGCTTTTATTGTATGTGCAAAGTTACATATTTCTTGTATGTGGTACTATTTTAGTGCATTGAACCAAAAATTCTTAAAAACAATAAAAAGCAAACAGACCATACCACAGTCTGGGGATTTCAGCATCTCTTCCAACTGCTTTGTTATTTTATACGTAGAAGATTTACCCTGTATGATGAAGACATAATCAACTCTGAAATGAAGATGAAAAAGTGCTATTACTTCTGATGCCATTGAATGCAGCAGAGTAATGATGTTAAAGTATGAAACAAACAAAGCATCTAGGTTTATTTTCATTTTGACAAGCATAAGTTGATGCTCAGTTTCGCCGTGGTCTCTGCTCTGCATAGATAAATGCCAAAACAATACCATATGATCACTGCAAATCACATACAGTCTTTGCGAAAGTGCCAGTCCAGCCAGTCATGTCTGGTAAAAATCCCTCCGGTCTGGCACTGATATCAAGTTGCTGGTCTGTTTGACTGGCAGTTATTTTTCAGTGGCTAAATATGTTTCTTTTTCGGTCTGAGAGATTTTATTTCGGTCTGGCAGAAAAATATTATCACCAGTCCAGATGGCTGACAATTCTTTATCCTTTTCACGAAGACTGCACGTCACATGATCTGTCACTTAATTAACTGAACATAATTTCGCTAACGACTACATGTCACTCCACTCACGGCCTGCAACAAATTATAAGTTTTCTATTAACTTTGTTCCGGGATCAGGTTACAAATTTTAATCATCCATAACATTAACTATTATGTTTCACAGAGACTTGTTAAGGTGAGCTAAAAATTAGAGCTTTTAAGAGTGACTTAAGTTTTCAAGCATGAACATCTTCTCAGCAATGCAAATACAAAATGCTCAATAATGATAGCGCATGTCAAAAAACAACAATCAGAATGTAAAAACTAACATGTAATTCGATTTTTTTAAATCACCAACTACAGTGGAACCCCTCTTAACTGCCCCCTCCAAACCGGCCAAAGGTTCTGGTTCAAAAAGTTTCACTATATTATAATTCACCCCTCCAAATCGAGAACCCCTGAATTAAGGATACTGGACAACTTGAAACTAAGAGTTTTTTCCACATAAATCTACCCCTTTAAACAGGCCATATCATTAATTCTTGTGAAGAAAATGCACACATCGTGCATTGTTGCACACAAAGAAGATGACACTTGTAATTTTCACACTTTCAGTAATTGAAAGTGAACTGTTAGATAGGGAAATTGAAACTGTTTTAAGAAAACCAGTCTCTATCATTTATGTTTAAACTATTGTTTATGATAAAAAAAAATTTGTTGCCTTAACAGATAAAACATATTATATATAATAAGGTCTGGTCCCGAGGTCATCCGGTTTGGAAAGGTTCCACTGTATCCTTCTATATATACAGAAGTGTTTTTTTATAGTATATATTGGATTTTTTTAAATCCTTCATTTTTTGTTTTGAAATTTTTCGGGTTCCTGTGATTTTTTCCATTAAATCATCTGATCATAATCCAACCAAAAATGTGAATATTACGACGAACATCGCTGAAAAGAAGCAAAGTATACAGTAAAACCCTGTCTTAACTTTAATACAACGTTAATTTTGTTGTATGAAGCTTCTTGTTCAATAAGTGATGAAAACTTACAGAACACCAACTTTCTGCTCGTCTGAAGTCGCCATCTTGGAAACTGCAGTAACCCACGTGTGCCGTGGGATTAAGAAAGAGTTGAGTTCAAAGGTTAAATTTTGTCACAAGGGTTCTTACACATTGCGTTCGGTTCGAACTCGGGTTAGAAGTGATGTCGCCCATTAACTTTACTATGCATTTAAACACTATTCAATAATTGTTATGTAGCAATTAAATGCTAAAGAAAAATATTTACAGTAATTGTCTTACAACAATACCGGACTTAAACTTACATCAAATAAGGGAAAACAGGGAAAGACATTTTTTGTTCCAAATATTTACGGGAATACTTGCTGTGTCAAAAATATAAAAAGCGTAAGGAAAACCTACTCGTAAAAATACAAGGGTCCCTCTAAAGGAAAACCTCAACCGTTATAAAACCAATCCGGTACAATACTCTTTGTTCGTAATTTTCTTGCACCCCAATATTTGCCATTCCTATTTTATTTGTGAAAATCCAATTAAATTTGAAATACATGTATGAAAGTAGTGTGAAGAAATTTTAATCTTCTAGTGCACCTGTGTTAGCAAATGAATTGCCAGATACAAATAAAAGTATAGATCGGTGGACACTTTAGGAAATTGTAAATGAAAACCTTATATATCACAAATGTTGAATTTAACAATGCTGTCTTTTAATTTCGGTTTTCAGTTGATCATAACTTTCATCTTCTTGTAAATCTTCCAGCTTTTATTTCTGTAAACAATGACTTGGGATTTACATTGATAGCAACTGGAGCACAGTAATGAGCCTTGCTTCCTACAGTAAAAATAATGGAATCGGGTTTCTTTATTATGTCTTGCAGCAGGAGGTTTGGGGTTCTTTTACAATTTGTTCATGGGCAGTTTCTTTGAAAAACTTGATGGTTGCACAGTTTTGTCAGCAATGACAGCTTCAAAAAATTTCTTTTTAGTCCCCTACCGGTTTAACCGGAGGGGACTTTAGGTTTACCCTCCGTCCGTCTGTCCGTCTGTCTGTCCGTCTGTCTGTCAGTCTGTCAGTCCGTCCGTCCACAAAACTGGATCCCGCGATAACGCAAAAAGTACTGAAAATATTTTTATGAAACTTGATATATGGATAGATGGCAGTATGGAGATTATGCACGTCTTTTTTTTTTCTTCCTATGTTGAAAATTTTGGTTGCTATGGCAACAAATAGTCTGAAAATATGGCAAATTTAACACATAAACTGGATCCAGTGATAACTCAAAAAGTACTGAAAATATTTTTATGAAACTTGAAATATGGGTAGATGGCAGCCTGAGATTATGCACATCTTTTTCTTTTCTTCCTATGTTGAAAATTCTGGTTGCTATGGCAACAAATAGCCTGAATTTCAAGATTTCTGATTTTAATTTTTCAGCTTTTTCACTATATGTTCTTTATTTCTTAAGGTGTTTACTTCAAACTTTAAATATAAGTTTCTGGTCATCAACCACATCATATGTGACAAGGTTTATAACTCTAGCACAAAAAATATCAGTATTACCGCCCTTGAACTTAGATTTTTTAGGGGAAAAAATGTTGTCTTTTTTAAATAACTTCTTTATTTCCTAATGTATCTACTTCAAACTTCATATATATGTTTCTTATTATCACTCGACATTTTTGAGAAGGTTAAATACTCTAGCAAGACTATTTCCAGAATTATGTCCCCCTTGAAACTTAGATTTTTTTTTCGAGAAACTGGTATTTTCACTTCAACTTCTTCATTCCTTATAGGATTTACTTTAAAATCCCACATCGTAATAATATGACAAGGTTGTATAAACATAATTTCCTTACTAAGCATGGAAACTTAACACATTACTGTGATATAGACAAACTTATTTTATTATGTTTTGTGGTTGATATTTTCAAATACAGACTTCATCCTCAAAGTCATTATAAATGGCAATACACAGGAGTGTATGACAATTAAAGAACTTTTTGAGGGACCGGTAGGGGACTACTGTATTGCCCGCAATACTATCAAATGCTTGTTGTTACTGGTCTCCTGGCAGTTTTTGTGCATTCAATAACTTTCATTTCAACTGTTACATTTGAGTTATCTGGTAGCTCAAGAGCTTCTTTCAATATTTAACATCCTATAAAGCAAGCATTACACTTAATATGAGAAATTAAAATACTCATATTTAAAAAATATTGAATTTGGCAAATAACACAGCTATAAAATAATATATTTGCATTCTTTAATAATTTCTTAATGTACAGCATTTATTTTAATTTATATTTCTAATTTCTTTGCAAAAGCTCTATATCAAATATATATGACTTTGAAAAATATCAAATTCCTTTTTCGATTATTATGGAAAGATTTCAGTAAAGAAATCAGTTCTCTTTTGATATTATTTATTTATTATTCTATCATACAATGGAATAATGATTTTACGTTTTAATCATTTTATTAATTATATTATCTTACGTTAATTTTCAGGAATAACACAGCCAGATTACAGAATGATTGTACGTGCTGTTATTGAGGTCGAGTGGAGCTGTTAAGCACTTACCCACAAGCTGTGTGAATCTTCGTACAATGGCAACCGGCCAGTGAACTCTGAGTCGTTGCTGTAGGTGGATATGCCTTGAGTCTGATCAACGTACGATCTAGATGCAAGAAGAAACGAGCATGGAACTGAACTGCTTCGCATGCAATGCCGCTAATTCCTGTCTTATTTCCGGTGCCGTACCGTACCGTACTACATTCCTTCCCATTCTATAGAACAAGGCCTAGGTTTGAATACTTCCAGTTTTTAGGGCAGACTAACGCTGCTCAAAGTCATCAAGTTGAGGTATCATTTTTCCTTTTAGTCTATAATAATGACAATAAATGCTCCGCTTACGCTGAGCAACTTCCTTAAATTCACATGTCGGACAAACAAAGCTCCGCTAACGCTTAACTTTTCTGTAACCTTATCCTGTAGAAAGTACAAATCCTGACCATTGCGAGTAGTCAGCCTCATTGTTTCCGGTAATGAAGTACCTCTGTGTTTGCTGACCACATCACCAATGTCTCCCAGAAAATTGGGTGTACTTGCTTTGGCTGCATTCTTTTTGAAGTAAGCGGCATCTGTTTCCAGCAGAAGTCTGTTGTCAGGGACCCTTTGGAGGGCAGCAACCTGATACTTGTCGAAATGTGTTACTCTGTCGCTAAATCCAAAGTAACAGTTAGGGAATGCCTCTAACTAGCCAACGACCTGTTCCACAGTTCCCCCAAAAGAGTGTAGGTGGATCTTCTGCGTAGGGGCTGTATTAGCCTTCATAATTTGAAGACATTTGGCGCTTACCTCCCCAGCATGTTGGTCTGTTCAATCCCGCATATGTAGAATAGCTGGGCGAACCGGCATGCTAAATTGAAGTAAACGCACCATGGTCTTCTCCTGCAGATCCCAAGACATTTCTGGCTCCGTCCTGTCAAGCCCTATCTCTCCAAGTGCAACAACATTGCAGGACATAAGGAAGTTAATAGTTTCTGATAGGGAGAATCAGAGAGGAGATGGCATTTCTTTGGATGAACTCCCACGGCAGAACCAAACCCTTTTTCACTTGGCAGCGTTTCTCCGGGTCACAGAAGACCATTACTTCACGGATGTTGTTGGAAGAACTCCAACATTTTCAATTTTGCCGTGTTGGGCTTTCTTTAGGGATTCTGTATACATCTATTTTAACAGCACTAACAAGACTCTCCAGTGAAACAACAATGCTTCACAGTTGATTGGCACTAACGAAAACCTCCTAGACTGTCTCCACCGTTGCCTTCTGCAGGCTTTCTCTAGCCATTTAAAATCTGTATCCGGTACAAATGTGTCCACTGACATGGCTCTTTGACTGTCCACCCACCTTAACATATCACTAAAGGTAGCCTTCTCTCCCAGAACCTTGCATTTCAGAAACATCAGCAACTCCATCCTCTTGTTGTGAAAGGAGCTATCAGCTAATGCATTCTCCTGGAAAGGCTTTGGAAGATGCTTCTCCATAGCGTTGCGTCTTATGTTGCGAAACATACACTTGCAGTTTGCAATTACACAACTCTTCAAGCGCACTTTTCCACGACTTGCCTCTTGTGGGGGACAAGATCCTTTTTTTTGTCTTTTCCTGTCCAAAGTAGCCCTCAGATTTGATTGTGCCATTAGAGACCGAGATAGTTCTCTGTCAACTCTGTCAACCAGTGGTGGCATTTCTACAGGCAGACCCCTAGGAGACCGTAAATCCCTGTCCCCAGGAGCCTGGAAGTTGGACTCGTCAATGACCTCCCTGAGGTTGTCAATAACTTCCTCTGTGTGAGCAGTGGACCGGGCATCTGCATTCCTGTCCTCGGGCTCCTCGTCCGATATTATTATCGGCTCAGGCACTGTTAACAGTGCATATGGCTCTTCCTGCTTGACTGTCACTGTCAAACCGGGTTCCGTTGTGGGCTCCTGTTTGACAGTGACCACCTCCTCATGCAATATAATATATGATAAACAAGATCAACAAGGAAAGGCGGCGTTCAATGAACGCAACCCCCACATGACCCAAGACTTGTAATGACGGGTCTGTACCCAAGCGTACATCTTTAGTCATTGTGCAAGAGGGGATGGCATGTGTTTGCTGTCGGCGAGTTGGTGGGCGGTAATCAATATTCTCCTTCATCCACTTGTCACTCTGATGAAGAGAAACACACGCCCTGAACTCCTTCATCCACCCGATCTTCTTCTTTTGCTTAGCTAACTTATATTGGCCAAGAAGAGTCTGTTCGATCTTGTCGTTTTGTTTAGCCGACAGAAACGTGTGAAGACGCGTAACCAATTCCCTTGGGGAAGCCCATAGTCTACCTTGGTCGTTCCAGGTCAAGACTTCTTCCAGGGGCGTCTGGAGTTTCACAAGATTTGGTGGCTGATGAAACTGTTTCCATGGTCTGCGCGGACTTCTCCTTGGCGAGTCTGAACTCGAAGACGTCGGTGTTTGTGAACCCTCCGCCATTTTCTGAAAACTAAAGACTAAGATAAGTAATTAACATTGTAAAAACTTATAGTAAAAACGTTAAAAAAATTTCTTTTAGCAATTGACAAATGCTAGAGGTTAGATATTTTGCATGAAACATTGTGAAGTGACTTCTAGCAAGATTGTTCAAATAATATCCCTGGGATCAAAATTGCCCCCGCCCCGGGGTCATTTATTTTCAATATATACATATAGTAAAAAATCAAAAAATCTAATTGTTTGAAGGTACAAGGCTTACAGCTTTAATATTTGTTAAATTATATCATCTAGGTATTCTACCAAAGTTGTTCAAATTTTGCCTCAAGTATCAAAATTAAAAGTGAACTTTGATATCAGCTGACCTAGATTTTGACAAAGTGTATTACATGTTGTCCTTTGATGCAGTCATGAAATTTAGGCTGTGTGAAATAGGACCTTCACCACCAAATTCACTAGACTCAAGTGCATTGATATATTCCTACTCTGATCTTTTATTGAGTTAACAATAGATTTAACCACTAATCTGATAATAAGTATAGGATAGATCATGAGTACCAGTTGGATGTGAGATTTATCAACGAGCGAAGGGAGTTGATAAATCTCACATCCAACTGGTACGAGCGATCTATCTGACTTAGACCACAGGTAGTTTTCTCTGTTTAAGGTGAAGATTAAACATGCTTAAACGGTTTTTTTCTCCGACAGTTACATAGGGATATCCAAATATTTCTTACTCAATATATTTGGCCTTATTGTAGGCAAACAAATGCACGAGAAAATGGCATAATTCATGTTCTTTCATAAGTTACTGAATACACAATCTATTGAATGATAGATAGATTTCACATTCTATCGCAAAGGTGCAGTCAGAAGAAAATTGGGAAGAATTTAACATTTCTGAATGTGATAACATTATAATTTCGAAACTTGGGATATTTTTGTTGTTATTCCTGTTGATTCCTCATTTAAATGATTTAATGACATAACACCGTACACAGCGCTTGGAAGCAAGACTGTTTACCGAAATATACTCTAAGACAGAAATCAGGGGCGATGGCTACTTATCAAGAGTGGGCTCGTTGGAGAAACGGGCATGTAACTTTCATTAAACGTTTTCCTTAATGCTTAAACAACATTAGGGTTCAGGATATTTATTGGTTGTTTGGCTGAAATTGAAAATATTTTACTTGACGTATAGATTCGTTTATTTATTGTATGCTTTATATACACCCTGCATTGAATTTTTTACTTCATTCATGAACTGAAAAAATATTACAAACGTCCCTCTGAAGCATTAAAGCATAGAATTTCCTTAGCGTTGCAACCGCAGCCCAGTCACCGTTCGGAAACTCCACCCCCTTCCCCACCAGTGGAATCCCCTCTTCCCAAACCAGTAAATGAATGTACATCTACAGTGTCTGCTATTAAGAGTGAGCCGGGCAGGATGCGATTATTGAAATCTCAGTGCCCCAAAATATTAGCACAAAAGCCGTCGTAACATTTAGATACATATATAGATTTAAATAGATAGATAAACGCATTTCACATCATTATTGCTAGTTTTTTCTTATTTACAAATACAGTAACTATTCTTGTAAAATGATGAAATGTCGAAATAAATTGGTCAAAGGACTATTGCTATCTGTTTGTTTTTTTAAGAAGGGAATTACACTTTTTACTTTACAATATACATAGAAGTTTTCCCCTCATAAAGCGTGCACATAACTGGTTTTTTCCTTTCAGTTGAATACAAACATGATAGTTATATCAAACACTTTACTGTGATGTGTGGGATATATCAAACACTTTTTAGCCTCTCTGATTGGCCGAGAGAAAACAGCTGTGGTCTAAGAATTAGATAGGTCAGGGATCTATGCATTATGACAATCTTCAATTGTATAGAAACAAAAAAAATCTGTTCCTACACTACTATTTAGTGTTGTATTAATGCGGTGGCATAGCATTTTTCTCAAATGCAATCTTGTTTACACATGGCATGGAGGCCATGTTTTTTCAAGGTCAGATAAACTACTTTCCTAAGATTTAAGTTTTTGCAAGTTTGTTGTGTTTTCTGCAAAAAATAGCATTTGTCGGCACTACATGCACTAAAACGACTTTAAACTGAATTTTGCCATTAATGAAATGTGCATAAAACTTTACAATTGATTGTACTTGGTCTTCAGAAATTTAGCACATTCAAGGTAAATTTTCTAATTGTTAATATTTTTATTTTTGTTTTAAATAGTCCTCAAAACATAGAACTGGAAGTGTACATGCAAATGGCTCATCATTGTACATTGTGAGCTTTGTTGTTATATGAATTTTAACCTATTTTCACTTTGGACAGACTTGGTGAAAAAACAAACATGGCTGAGAAAGCGGAATCACCTTAATGAAAAAATTGTCAAAAATATTACGTCAATACTATTTATCATCTCGTTTTTTCAAGTCGTATTTTGTGATTGCAAAGGCTGTTGTACATACACAAAAAGTCCGGTTTCTTTTTGTACTCGGTGACTTTTCCAATTGTCTTAATCATGAGAAAATAAAACACAGCAGAGCATAGGGACAAAGAGATGTTGTTCTTGAATGTTTGTTGTTGTGATAAATATTTACTTACGATACATTGTTGATCGTGTTTTCGCCAAACAGGGAGAAAAAAGTGTACCCTTTTAATCAATTGTATCTACAAAGTGTATGACCGAATACAGAATCGAAATGAAGATTAATGTCATTTGGTAAATGCTGACAAATCAAGCATGTCGTCGTTTTCAATTTCTTTTAGGACAATATCGATACATGTTTGTACACCACCGCCAAGTTCAGAAGTAGCTGAATACAGTATTGATTCAAATCTTGAAATTTGTTGTTCATACTCCGATTAATATTGATAAATACAAAGCAAACAGTCTTTGTGTTGTTTAGAATACATTGATGAAAAGAGATTACTACTGCTCATCTTCATCAGCATCTAACATGTCCAGGTCTAATTCCTTTGTTCAGAAAAAATATAGCATCCAATAAAATCAGAATATAATTTCTAGATATACTTTATACAAAAAAATAAAAGGATAGTTCTTTACCAGTAAACACAATTGTAAGCCATTATGCATTCAATCTGTTGTGGTGAAACATCATTTTGGTGAATATGTTCCATCTCCTTGTATATGTACCATATAGTTGTATGTATGTTATATGCAAAAATATGATATAAAACCATATATTTTTCATCCCTATAATTGTTATAATGACTTATGTGTCTTTATGGTTACGTTTTCTGCTTCCTTAATATGATATGGTATTAATTTGAGTGGGCGAAAAGTGTTTGTAAATTACAGACTTTACAATAGACTCATATTCATATAGCAAAAAAAGAAATACAATTGATGTAAGCAAGCAATTGCAATGTAAAACTTTCTTAAATGAAAGGCAGAAAATGAAATCTTGTTTCAATGACATTTTATTGATCTGAGCATATCAAACAAGAGCAGATGAAGGACAACGATTTTCGACTATCACAAGGGTGTTTCATTGAGTATTATTATGCTTACCTATATGAATACATAAAATTGTCAGAAAAAGATACAGAGGCTTGTTACTAAGATGTTTTATGTAGTTAATCATGAATGCATAAATTGTCACAAAAAGGCACAAACCCTTCAGTAGTTATGGAGATACCAGCATACAAGCAAAAACTTAACCAAGAATTTCCAAGTCAAAAAAGAGGCATCATTGTGCAAAAAGGCAAATCAGAGTTAAGGGACTTGTGCCAATCATGTTAGATTATCACAGAGGACAAGTATGTGAAGTTTCAATCCATTCCCTTTAGTAGTTATGGAGATACCAGCTTACACGCAAAACCTTTACACAAAAGCTTAACTAAGAATTTTTAAGTCGAAAAAGGGGCATAATTATGCGAAAAAAATGAATCAGAGTTATTAAACTTGCGCCAATCTTTTTTTTTTTCTTTTGAGGCCCCAACTGGGTAACTCCGTTTATTCACCCCGTAATAGGTATGACAGGGTCGGAGTCATCCCCCCTCATACCTTACATTATTTATACATGTATATCACATTGTAATATTTACAAACAAAATATCATAATATACCTTAAATTTTATCATATTAACCTTATAATTAAAGAATACAAATAGTTATTTTACACATGTACGTAAATCATTTAAAAAACAAAATCAAAAGAGAACCTTACATAAATATAAAAGTCAGTGTAATTTATTCAATAAACAATCTTACTATTTGCCATCTTTCATTGGCCGAAGACACTTTAAACAAACATACAGACCTCAAAAACATAGTGTAATATGATGGCATATAAAAATAAATTAAATTTACTGCAAAAAAAAACAAGAAAAAAAAGAGAGCAAAAGTTGTGTTAAATATAAATGAATGGTGCAAAATATGTTACTGTGTTTTTTTATATCAATATTTTTTTCACTTTTATTAATAATTATTGTGCCAGAAACCATAAGCATTCACTGTGATGGAATTACTAAATGCATTTTTCAGCATGTTTTAATTACAATAATAACATAAACTAAATTTAAACTAAAGAACCACCGGGCTGGAAACAGGGTCCTGAAATCAACCAGATCACCTCCCTGGCAACGTAAAATGCATGCATGTTTCCTCTCTGCCAAAGCAGGGCGCCCCAGGGTGCCGTGGACTATACTAGCCACCCTCCCAATCAGTATATTGATAAGAAAGGAGGCTTGAGATGTCCCTGACCCCATATCCAGCAAATGATGTGATAATAGATTAATCAGTTTAAGGAACTTTTAATACAGGGAAAAGAATAAAAAACAACAACAAAAAAACAAAAAACACTAAAGCATACAAAAAAACACCATTTGACATGTGTATCAATGAAAAGTTCCAAGATAATGGCAAGAAAAAATAATTATCTAACAATAATCTTTGTAAGGGAGGCAATTGAAATTGATGTATGACCATTGAAATTATTTAAGAGAAGTAACTGTATGCTTACATATATGCATATACATTACACATAACATTATAATACTCTTTATTTCCACTTTATAGTTATAGTAACATTATAAGTGTTTACAAACAGCTTTCTACTATAAACAAAATAGTTGACACATGTACAAAGAATAACAAACAATATTATTACTTCCAAACTCTTGACAAACATATTAAGTATTTTTATGTTTTTTTTTCTTGAATATTGTTCATTATAATTTGATCATTTGGTACCATCTTTCACTTCAGTTTCATTTTTTTTTTCAATATGTCTTCAATTTCATCCACACATCTGGTTGTGTCATTATTTTTTTTTCATTAGTCTCTCCCTTAAGCTTTGATTATCAAATTCTAGCGAGGTGATTTTTTCATTTAGCTCTCTTGTTTTTTTTCAATTACTTCAGCTTTTACCATGCTTTCTATATTCCTTTTTAGTTCACTGATTGCACTTGCAATCGATTTTGACACTATAAGTTCTATATCTTCCTTCTTTATCATGTGTTGTAAATCACCTTTTAATCCTTCTGGATTGTCTGTAATAATATTTAATTGATTTTGTATAGAGTCATGTTCATACTTCCGTTGCTTAGGGTACTGTCATTGCTTGCCTCTGATATAGGTCTTTTGGCTGGAGGTTGTTTTGTCCCCTTCGACACTGTTTTTGACTTGCTATTGTTTACATTGTCCCTACTGCCTTGACCTGATTCCTGACCTTTACCTGACATTGTGTATGTTTTGCAATTTCCAACTTAATCCAGCTTAATCCATTTTCTTTACAATCACAGGTAAAGATCCAGGTAAAATCAAGTCTCACACCATGTATATAATCCCAAAATCATATGATTTCAAACAATGTGAAAATTTTCTGGCTCAAATATTTTCATAAATTTTTATTTATTTTTCACTATATTTCATCATCAATGCACTATTTTTTAAATTTCCAATTGATATTAAAAAAACACCTAATACTATTGCATCACTAAAAACCACACATTTTGCAGAAAAACTTCAGAGCAAATTATCTGCACATTTTAAACTGAAAAGCCCTGAGGCAAAAACAACTTACAATGGGTGACTGCATTAGCTCGATTATTCTGCGAATATTGGACCTAAAAAGAGAGCTCACATAAAAGCACAATGTTTTCTAGAGCAGTGTGAATCATTTGGAAGACGATCATAGTCACTGTCGACTTCTTGACTTTGAGCTTTCATCTCTTCCTGTGGTTCAAGTCTTTAAACCTTTCGTTTTCTCTTCTTTTTTCTTGCTCTTTGGTATACACAGATTCTCATAAGAATTGTGAAATTTACATTCGAAATTCGAAAAAAATCAATCTTCTTAATAGGGCCTAATTTCGAAGATTTCGAAAAGTAGAACCCTTAAATAAGACAATTGTGAAATATTTTGAACATCAACCAAATACTTTGCATGTACTACTCTCTGAAAAAAGCAACCCTAGTTGTAAAATTTATCTTATTGTAATGTATGCTTCTACCGGTTTATTGATTGAAACATTCCGAATTTCATTAGAAATATTAAACATATCCACTTCAGGAAACTTAATTTTTACCATTTATTCATTGCATTTATCAAATAACAAAATATTTTACTATGAAACGCTAAATATTTTTTCTTGAGCTTGCAAAGTTATCGCAATAAAACGCAATTCTACAAAAGTTATTAGTCCCCTACCGGTTTAACCGGAGAGGACTTAAGGTCTGTCTGTCTGTCTGTCTGTCAGTCTGTCCGTCCACAAAACTGGATCCCGCGATAACGCAAAAAGTACTGAAAATATTTTCATGAAATTTGATATATGGATAGATGGCAGTATGGAGATTATGCACGTCTTTTTTCTTCTTCCTATGTTGAAAATTCTGGTTGCTTTGGCAACAAATATTTTGAAAATATGGCAAATGTTACACATAAACTGGATCCAGTGATAACTCAAAAAGTACTGAAAATATTTTTATGAAACTTGAACAGTCTGGAGATTTTGCACATCTTTTTCTTTTCTTCCTATGATGAAAATTCTGGTTGTTATGGCAATAAATAGCCTGAATTTCAATATTTCTGATTTAAATTGTTCAGCTTTTTCACAATAAGTTCTTTATTTCTTAAGGTGTTTACATCAAACTTTAAATATAAGTTTCTGGTCATCAACCACATCATATGTGACAAGGTTTGCAAGTCTCGCACAAAAAATATCAGTATTACCTCCCTTGAACTTAGAATTTTTATGAAAAAAATGTCTTTTTTAAATAACTTCTTTATTTCCTAATGTATCTACTTCAAACTTCATATATATGTTTCTTATTATCACTCAACATTTTTGAGAAGGTTAAATACTCTAGCAAGACTATTTCCAGGATTATGTCCCCCTTGAATTTAGATTTTTTTCGAGAAATTGGTATTTTTCGCTCTAACGTCTTCATTCCTTATAGGATTTACTTTAAAATCCCACATCGTAATTATATGACACGGTTGTATAAACATAATTTCCTTACTAGGCAAGGAAACTTAACACATTACTGTGATATAGACAAACTTAGAACTCAAAAGATTTAAGTTCATTCATGTCATTCATTCACTGGTTAAATTGAATGGCCAATTGTCCATCAGAACGTTGCTGGGGTTCTAACCGGTAGGGGACTTATGGATTGCTTGCAATACTATGATTATTGCTTGTTTTATCTAAAATGTGGAATTTTTGATGATTGATATCAATTCTCTGATTCCATTTATTTGTTCTTATCTTTGTTTAAACCTTACTTCAATAATAATCAAGTGACGATAACAAACTTTGCAAACTAAAATTTGTGGTAGAGTCTACTATCAATGTATTCTATGTATCAAAAATTTCCCTTATATACTTTTTGCATGTTAGCTATCAAATAGCAAGTTTTTCTGCAACGAGTGCATAAAGACATCAATTTGACAATTCGCTTGAGAATGAGTGATAATGTCGAATGGATTCATTCTCATCCTTAGCCTCTAATCGTTGAACCATCTTTGTCTTCTCTTGCACTAGTCTAGCAAATTCACTTGGAATTATATTGAAAATGTTTGAGCAAACCGTTTTCATTATATCGTCTTGTCTTTCAAGGTCTTAAGCAGTCTTCTCGAAAAACTTTTAAAGTACTTGTTATTTATTGTCTGAAAAAACTAAACGACTGTAACTACTGCAGGCATCTCCATTCTTTCATCACCCTCGCATCATCATCATCATCATCATCTAAACCATCATCTCTGAAGGCAGAGATCAGAATCATCACATTTTAATAAAGAGAAAAATGATTATAAGTAAAGCTGAGAACACAGAGGTGCTATATGTTCTTCAATATGGGTAATTCAAAATTAGAAGGCAAATTAAAGTAATTATGAAAAACTGAATAAAATGTTGGACTCAATATAAAAAACAATTTATACATACCTTGGATAATGACTACAATTAACCAACTTAATATTTGGTGTGGCTGATTCTTTATTGTATTTTCTGTGTTAATGTTACAGTCAGTTTTATTAGTTTGATCTTGAACTGAAGCTGACCTCTCATATTCTAAATGTATTTGTCTACCAGATGGGGTTACCTATCAAAATTTTAAAAAAAATGTAAAATTTCTTCTGTAAGATTTTAACACTTATAGGAGATTCATGAATCTTGTTAAAATTAATTTGACTGTAATTTTAAGTTTGAAACAGATAATTCAATGCTGAGGTTACAATAAAATACAAAAATAGATTTAACATACCATCCACTGTTAATTAGCCTGGTCAGGGTTAAAATCCTCTATGGAAGGGGACTCCAGATGGACAAGCATCATTTCATTCAGTCTTCTAGTGCTCATCCTTCCCCTCCTTTTAGTTTTTAAGAGCTTCACGGCACTGAAAGTGGTCTCATTCTTAACAGAAGTCGGTGGTAAAGACCTCAAAAGATCAATGAGACTGGGTACAATGTGTAGGTCATGGTCTTTCACAATTCTAAATACATCTTCCCACTGAATATTTCCATAAACAAGCTTCTGTCCAACTCTAAAGCAAATACAGATGTAAAGATCATGACAATAATGTTAGTATTTACATAAAAGCTGCATAACATCAATGCCTGATAATCAAAGACTTCCTCTCTTTCAAAAATAAAAGAGTGTCAGAGAAAAATAATTTCTTATTTAAGAGATAACCTAAAGTAAACGTAGCTGTCATATTTGAAATTTAACTGATTTCTAAAATTATAATATTATATTTGTCTTCAAACAAAACTTACTTTCTGTACAATAAATGCTTAAGAAGAGACCATTCTTCCATCAAAATGGCAAGTTGAGCTTCACCCCACTGGGGCAGGATATTTTGAAGCACCTCTGTGTCCTCTCTGTGAAAAAAAGATAACAAACCACTTCATCAGCTTTTAAATCTATGTTAGAAGAAATAAATATAATAATAATGTACTATTAAATATTGATATTACCTTGTTTTGCGTGCTCTAAGGAGGTCTACGGTGGCATATACATGTGTGTAGGCATCAGCGAGACTGAGATTACTTTTTTGTAGCACAAGTGACAGCTTCTGTAGGACACCAACCACATCCTGGAAATTGAAAAAGTAGATTTTTTTTCAATCCGATGATAACTTGATAAGACCTTCCAACTTTCATCTTCATTTGTCTTGAGTAAGTCACATAATGTACAGAAATTTTGCTAATTGATGTGATACATGGTTCAATTTATTAATTTTATATTTATTTATATTTTTTCATTTTACTTTAAAGTTCAAAATTAAAAAGACTAACTAAACAAAAAGATGAAACTGACAATAAGTTATACCTTTAGTTTGAGCATAAGACAAGTGCGTGTCCATCACAAGCCAATTTCGCTAACGCTTCTGTCTTAGCATTCTCGTGTGAGGTGTTTTGTAGGTGGAAACAGAATGCTTTTTATCCTTTCATGAAAATTGTATGGCTCGTTCAACATGTGGTAGCCATCTTGTCCCACCTATCCTTGTAGGCATGATAGATTTCATCTCAAGTGAATTAAATGTTTGAAAAAGTGACTTTTTTTACTTTGGACTCTTTCTATATATGTAATAAAGCCCAAGTAGAAGTGTAATGGCCTTATCATAATTCTTCTTACTTTGCACCTTTACGCTGTCTTTGAAGGCAAGCTCTAATCTGTGTGCCAGACAATGTGTGAATACCAAGTTTTCTTTCAGTATTGTTGCTAGTGCAGATTTCTTCACTGGGAAAAATGCCAACCTTTTTAAACATGTAAAATAAAAAGAAAAACAATATGTATTGTTTTGACATTCTAAAATAGACTCAACTGTGGAAAAATCAATGTTAAACTAAGATTTATGGTAGCAATGAGAATTTGATCATGAAGTCCTGAATTTGTATCCTAAATTTTCATAAACATGTTAAAAACTACTTGTTTCCTTGTTGATAGAATATTTTTATTCCGTAAATATTCATCCTATCACTTAATATTCTTTGAAAGATTTACTTAACTTACCTTGCATATTTGATACTCCATCCGCAGTAAATCCAACTTATTTTTCTTTAAGAGCATTACTGACACCTAGCTTCTCAAAAACTTCCTTAACGTGGTTGTGAATATCTTGACTGCATGAAGATTCTGAAGGTCCAATATATAAGATAGTGTCTTTGATATAACCGAGTGTACATGTTCTTATATAAATGTTTTCAATATCGTCACCCATAAAGTCTATAGCACCATCAATTGTAAAACTAAAATACTTTGACTGATCCAAAACTTTCACAACATCTTGTCTACCAACTTGACTGCAATAGCTGACATGAAACTGGCTGCTCATTTGTCATTCAAATCAATTTTGCCAACATCCTAAATTACAATTCATCGCATTCTTTGATATCAGAAGGCGACACGTATATACTACCTTCATATTCACTTAACAATTCATGTTCAACGCCGATGGAGTGTTAACAACAAACAAAAATTTGCTTGATCTCATTTATCGTAAGAACTGAAACATATGATGAAAAACACATATTCAAATTAACAGTACAATAAAACATACATTTAACTAAAAATTATCACACCTGAATTATAACCTAATGTTGACTAAGTTGCTTAAATAACCAACAAAGGGAAAAAAACACAAAAACCTGCAGTTATAGATGCTTTAATACCTTGCAGTTACAAAGTTATTCACGAACGTATTAAGGTAGTTAAAACAAAACAATGAGAAATCTTAATAAATGATATGACAAATAATACTACAAGCAAAAACAACATATTGTAAATTAATAACGACTAGTAAACAAAAAGATATATCCTGTTTTCTCGTATCATCATGGGGCTAAGGACTAAACTTGGTTGGATAATTTTTATAAAACATTTTGGTACAATATTTTTTAGCCCGATACCCAGAAAAATATCTTTTTAAGGCAATATAAAGGAAGAAAGATCGTAACCGTAAGCAAAACAAAAAATATTTCCACTTGTATATACTGACCTTCACCCTCTGTGAAGCAGGTGCTTTCTCGTATTATCATGGAATTTGATCGGTTGTTGAGGTACTATTATACTGGAGTAATGCCATTATAAATGCCTTATATTCGCTTCTAAACAAGTGTCTGTGATAAGGTTATAAAAACATAGTTCACCCTGAACTGAACAGCTTTGTTTCTCATTTTCTTGGTATTAGCAAGATTGAGTTGCTCCTGAGCAGCCATTGTGATCGGTTTGGAAGACTGATTGTATGTTCGGTAGTATCTATACTGTATATGAAAAAATAATGAAACTTCTTCCATTCGCCGCCCTTATTTCCACTCTAGGTTTTTGGTGGGTGTCTTCTGGGTGCCCTACTTGGGTGTGTCGGGGGCTGCGTCCTGTGAACATTGCTTTTATCTTGTTGATCTTTATTCTTGTTTTCTATAGGGATTCTTATTTTCTCTTATTTTTAGCCCCATTTGTGTGAAATGCAATAGTAGACTTAAATTGTGTCGTTTTAATTCATTAATCCCGAGTCAAGCATTAAATGTCATTTACAGTTTGTTTATATGTTTACTTGACACCAACGTTGATTTAACCTCGGTGTTTGGAATTGAAAATCAAAACATACAATTGCTAAAAATACATCAATTACATCTTGATAAATCTGTGAATAAACCTGCAAATTTAATAGAGAGAAACTCAAAGCCTACATGTGGTAAGATTTGACCTTGTCAGGATTTGAAATCAAAACATTTATCGTTGCTTTGCAGCTAGTTTGTCTTGGTAAAGCTGAGAGTTAACATATGTCATTTAATATTAAAAACTTGCTGTATGTTGATATGTTTGCTAGACATCAACGTTGATTTTTATATAAATGATGTTTCTTGGTGTTATTTCACAAAGCCTTGAAATTGACATAATTTTATTACATGGAAGCAGAATCTATGACAATTTTGTTTTGCAATCAGGCAGACAGACCATATCCACGTTATTTATCTCATAATGAAGGTATTTATTACGGATTTGTTTGACATGATAGCTGTCCTGATTCTGGTGCTCTTGGTCTGCGAATTGCTTTTCAAAATGCTGGACATCAGTCAAATGTTATGTTATTTACAGCAAATCAAATTACTATAAGCATTTTCAATTATCAAAATCAATATTTTTAGCTCACCTGTCACAAAGTGACAGGGTGAGCTTTTGTGATCGCTTTTCGTCCGGCGTCCGTCCCTCCGTAAAGTTTACACTAAGCCAATTTCACCCAAACTTCACAGGAATGTTCCTTTGGTGGTCACCTTTAAAAATTGTTCAAAGAATTTAATTACATGCAGAACTCTGGTTGCCATGGCAACCGAAAGCAAAAACTTTAAATATCTTCTTTTAAAAAACCATAAGAGCTAGAGCTTAGATATTTGGCATGAAACATCTTCTAGTGAGTGTCTACCAAGTTTGTTCAAATAAAAGCCCTGGGGTCAAAATTGGCCCGCCCCGGGGGGGGGGTCATTGATTTGCCCTATATGCATATAGTAAAAACTTACAAAATCTTCTTTTAAAGAACCCAAAGAGCTAGAGCTAAGATATTTAGCATGAAACATCTTCTAATGGGTGTCTACCAAGTTTGTTCAAATAAAAGCCCTGGGGTCAAAATTGGCCTCGTCCCGGGGGGTCATTGATTTTCCCTATATGCATATAGTAAAAACTTAAAAAATCTTCTTTTAAAGAACTCAAAGAGCTATGGCTAAGATATTGAGCATCAAACATGTTCTAATAGGTGTCTACCAAGTTTGTTCAAATAAAAGCCCTGGGATCAAAATTGACCCCGCCCCAGGGGGTCATTGATTTTCCCTATATGCATATAGTAAAAACTTCAAAAATCTTCTTTTAAACAACCAAAAGAGTTAGAGCTAAGATATTTAGCATGAAACATGTTCTAATAAGTGTCTACCAAGTTTGTTCAAATAAAAGCCCTGGGGTAAAAATTGGCCCCGCCCCGGGGTGTCATTGATTTTCCATATATGCATATAGTAAAAACTTAAAAAATCTCCTTTTAAAGAACTCATAGAGCTATGGCTAAGATATTTAGCATCAAACATGTTCTAATAGGTGTCTACCAAGTTTGTTCAAATTACAGCCCTGGGGTTAAAATTGGCACCGCCCCGGGGGTCATTGATTTTCCTTATATGTGTATAGCAAAAACTTAAAAAATCTTCTTTGAAAAAACCCAAATAGCTAGAGTTAAGATATTAAGCATGAATCATCTTTTAGTGAGTGTCTACAAAGTTTGTTCAAATAAAAGACCTGGGGTCAAAATTGCCCCCCCCCCGGGGGTCATTGATTTTCTTTATATGTATATAGCAAAAGCTTAAAATCTTCTTTGAAAAAACCCAAATAGCCAGAGTTTAGATATTAAGCATGAAACATCTTCTAGTAAGTGTCTACAAAGTTTGTTCAAATAAAAGCACTGGAGTCAAAACTGGCCCGGCCCCAGGGGTGTCATTGTTTTTAACTATATGTGTATAGTAAAAACTTTTAAAAAATCTTCTTTTAAAAAGCCCAATGAGCTAGAGCTTAGATGTTTAGCATGAAACATCCTCTTATGGGTGTCTACCAAGTTTGTGCAAATAAAAGCCCTTTGGTTAAATTGGCCCTGCAACGTTGGGGGGCCTATATACAGGTGAACGACCTCAGGGCCATCATGGCCCTCTTGTTTATTTGATTCACTTGCTCGAAATAGTAATGTCTTACCTGATTATCATGGTTTTGCAATTACTATTCGCTTTCAAAATTTTCAAGACTTGGTTAATTACTTGTATGCAGTATATACTTACAACATGTACATCCTGCCTTCTGTTACTATTGCAACACTTCACGTTACTATTGCAACACTTCACGTAAACAATACGAGTACTAATTTAATACAAATTCTAACATTGTAGAACATATTGTAGAAAATTACAATTACCACAATTATTACAACTCATTCATATTCAAAGCAAAGTGATAACTGTTTAATTGAAAATAGCGCATGCATGTCTCATTTGAATACTAGCAATACATTTAGCAAATATTCAGAAAATAACTTTCCAAGTTGCGTTTATCATACATAAAGTGTGCTACCTTCAGAAAAAGAATAAGATCAATTTGCCACTTCTCAAATTTCTTCTGATCATTCATGTTTTAGGAAAAGTCAAAATACCTCTTCAGATATTCACAAAACATCTGGATCAAAGCATATTATTACCCCCTCACTTTGTTACATAGGTAACAGTATTTTTTATCAGTATAAAATCTGGTCACGTGGTCTATTTTCTAAATAAAATGAAATAAAATGGCCGCCATTTTTTTCTCGATTCATTCTTGTTTTCCACGATAGTAACTATTACTCTCGTAAAATTTTAGTTCTTTGCACCCTTGAGTTCCTTTCGCGTATAAAATATCTTTTTGTTGAATAGTCAAAAGTAAACATCCGTTTTCAACGGAAGTAATTCACTGCGGATGATCATGTGACCAAAATCGTCAATGGGCTCATAAAATGGCGGCCTAAACTCTCGGTTAAAGCAGTGAAATTGAGGTAAGCATACAGTTAACGTTAAATTTATATGTAAAACTAGGCCGCGCACGGAACCCCTGTATAAAAAACCACGTACTGTTATGTTTATTGGTTACTTTTTGTAGCTCTCTCTGTTTAGGCCTGAAAGTCGAAAAAGTTGTATTTGGGTGATGAGTACAATGGCCGAACAGGTACTAAAATATCTTGTTTTCAGTAAAAGAAACACATTTTGAGCAAAAAATTAGCCGCAAATGACATCTTATGCACAATTGGAAGTTTGCCCGTCAAGAACAATTACTATTCTTTGTAACGTTGCATAACGAAATTGTGCATCTTATAAAAAACGAGTACAATGGCCGAACCAAATTTAATGAGTACAATGGCCGAACGATTTTATTCCCTGTCCTATTTGGTCACTTTATTTTTTCATTGAATTATGCTTGTTTCTCGCTTCCTGTCTTTCAATGAAAAATTTGACTCTGAACGGAGTGAATGGTTTCTTGTCGCAGAGACCTATGAATTCATTTCTTAAGGAATATTTTCAGACACGAATGAACATTATATTTGGGATATTTTGCAAAAATATAAGATATCTACTCAGTGCACTTAATGTGAGCGACTATAAAGACATGCATTAAACTATTTCAAAAACATTTGGGTATTTACTCCATAAATTTTAATTTAAACATTCGTGGGTACAAGCTGCATATTTGGGAAAAAGTTTTAAAACCCCGAAATTTTTTTAACCCCATGTTTTTAAAACCCTTGGGACCACCTTTCAATAAATTTGAACTAAATAAGTGCTTTATTTTTGTCATTTGGCCCCTTTAACTTGTCAAAGAATTTAAATTTGGATGGATTTCCAAAAACAAGTTTAAAAAACCTAATTCACAAACTGCCCCATTTTGTTTAAACAAAAATCATACCTGGGCACTATGTATTTTCCCAAAACAAATACCAAAGCATTTATATGAAAAATTTTTTAACTCGAAAAAAAAACCTTTTGGGGGGGAAAAAAGTTTTTTAGTTTGTAACAGTAGAATTCCAGAACAGAGGAAGTCCTCAATATCATTTGTTTTTATTTGATTAAAATATATCCCCTGTAATAAATTCCACATCAGCAGCAACAATTATTCAGTATATTAATAACACAATCAGCACATGCTTGCCAGACTCCCAATCAAACCCAGAATTGTTTTATTTAGGGTATAATACTAATATTAATAGCTGTGTGTAGTTTTTGTATGTTATAGGATGACTTTAAAAGTTTAGTTTTTTTTGTGTATTCTCCAGGAACTCATTTGTTGGTGAAAGGATTAAAGATGTACTACACACCAGCAGTCAGGAGTTTTTAAAGTGGTGAATTTGAACAGTGTTACAACAGAATGCAGATTTCTGAAAAAGGAGATGGTTAACATTTTATATTTCGGACCTCATTTGACTTAGATAGTGTTGATGTTTAAAGCTGAAGGCAGTATATAATCAATCAAGAAAAGTGGCATCGAGAATTAAGCCTCAAAGAGTACGAAAATTCACCAGGCCGACACCATAATCGTTTATATAAGATCTACTTATACTTTTATAGGTCTGATGACCTCTCCAATAATCCTTCAATGGACAAAGTTTTTCAAGCACTGTCAAGTCTAACGTGAAGTGTGATTTGACATTTGAGCTTCACCTTGATTTTGTTTATGTCATTGTCTCAATATGCCACACATTTATATAATTTATTTCAAAGTCCATCCAAGCATGGCAGTTATGGACGGGTCTAAATATGGACACGTCCTTACTAGGTTGACTTGCGGATGGCTGTGATCTTCAATATTTTTAAAACTCCAAAAAGAAGCCTTTTTGCTTCCCATAACCAAGGATTATTCCAACATGTCTGGCGTATACGAAATTAAACTCACCTCTAACATGTTAACCGCCAAATACCCCTTACTAGCACACGCTCAGACGGATAGACAGACGGACGTATTAATGAGCATGGAGAATTCAGTTGGAGAATTCTACTTGTGGGGTACCTTAATGTACGAAATGCATTTATGTGAAATATCTTTGGTGTCCATATTTTTGGAAATTATATCCAAAATTTGTGTGTTTTTTCCATATTGCTGGGAATTATCGTCAAAAGCTTGTGCACATTGCATATTTTACATGTAAGTATATCGAATGTTCATGTTAATATCATTCCAAAGTCATTTAACACAAGTAAAGTGAAAACACATTAAGTGCACTTAAAATTATAGTGTGTTAGACAGTGTCTATTATTTTCATTTTATCATTGATATACGAGAAACACGCAAAATTCTACCCATTCTATCACATACCCAACTTGATTTTACATGTTCTAAGTAGGCATTATTGAATTTATCAAATCATTGACTGTATGAATTACCTTGCATGAAAAGCTTTACCCAAAAGAGCCACATGTTGGAATTCCATTTAGAGTTATCAAACTTTATGATACCTATCATCACCCGACTGACGTTGCAAATCAATCAAATATTTAAATGTACGACATCAATTGCAGACAAGTTAGAGTGATATCAAAGGTAACAACAACGCTCAGGGGAGCTTGATAGCTCAGATAATGCTGAGAAATGCTTTAACATGGCATTATTTACATCAATTTTAGCTCACCTAACCACGAAGTGGTCAAGGTGAAGTATAGTGATGGGACTATGTCCAACGTCCGATGTCGTGTGTCGGTGTCGTCAATATTTTGGTTGTTAATACTATAGCAGTCACAGTTTTGATTGGATCATAATCACACTTTGTCAGAATGTTTGTTTGCATAAAAAACAGGTCATGTTCGAATATGGCTAATCTCGGATCAAAAACTAGGCCACAGGAGCAAAAAATAAAATAAAAAAATCTTGTTAACACACTAGTGGCTGCAGTTTTGATCCAAATATTCTGGAAATTGGTCGGTAAAGCTGTTTTGATGATTTCTAGGTTAAGTTCGAATATGGGTTGTCCCTGGTCAAAAACTAGGTCACAGCAGCTAAAAATAGAAAAATCTTGTTAACACTGTAGTGGCTGCAGTTAAGATCCAAATATTTTGGAAATTGGTCAAAAATGTTGTTAATATAGGTCAAAGCCCAAATATTCAAAAACCTTTGTTAACACTTAAGTGGCTATTGTTTTTATCCAAATATTCTGGAAATTGATTAGAAAGGTTGTTATGATGATTTTTGGGTCACTTTGGGTCAGAAACTAGGTCATGGGTCAGAAACTAGGTCACATAGCCCAAATATTGAAAAACATTGTTAACATTCTAGAGGCAACTGTTTTTATCCACATATCTTGAAAATTGGTCAGAAAGGCTGTTTTGGTGATTTCTAGGTCAAGTTCGAATATGGGTCACCTGGGGTCATAAATTAAGTCAAACAGCCTAAATATAGAAAACCTTGTTAACACTTTAGAGGCTCCTGTTTTGATCCAAATATTTTTTGAAATTGGTCAGAAATGTTATTTTGATGATTTCTTGGTCTAGTTCGTATATGGGTTACCTGGGGTCAAAAACTAGGTCACACAGCCCCAATATGGAAAAACCGTGTTTACACTCTATGGGACACAGTTCCAGTCCAAATATTCTGGAAATTTGGGCTGAGCCTTCATTATCAGGTGAGCGATATAAGAACCATCATGGCACTCTTGTTATGTAATTTAGGAATTCAATACACAATAGGATAAATGGGTCATTTTACGTGCAATTGGTAGCAAAATTCAGATTGTATTGTCAAGTCTCCCATGCTGAGGTTAACAATTGTTTTTCTGTTGACACATTTCTTCTGGGGCTTTTTGAGCAATATTTTTGCAACCAACAACAGACATTTGGGACAAGGACCATATTTGTTTAAAGTAAAGTCAGTAGTTGGTCTTATTTCCAGAATGATAACTTCATATTAGACTCGTGGTGGTACCTTACGCGAAAAAGCTTCGACAGCCTCTTCTTTTCTATTTCATTCTATTTCATTCTGTTATTGACATCTCGTTAAATACTGTCCTCGTCCAAACATGCTCTTTCATTTTCAGTGTCTTCCTAGTGGCGGGACTGATAACACAAAGTGACAAGGTTAGCTTTTGTAATCGCTTTTCGTCCGGCGTCCGTCCGTTCGTTGTCCTTAAACTTTTACTTTAAACGACACCTCCAAATAAACCGCTAAGCCAATTTTATCAAAACTTCACAAGAATGTTCCTGTGGTTGTCATCCTTGTGAATTCTTCGAAGAATTAAATTTAAATGCAGAACTCTGGTTGTCATGGCAACCGAAAGAGAAAAAAAACTTTTAAAAATCCAAAGGGCTAGAGTGAATTATATCCGTGTATGTATATAGTATTTAAAAAAATCTTTTTTTAAAATACCCTAAAGAGCTAGAGATTAAATATTAATCATGAAACATCTTCTAGTGAGTGTCCATCAAGATTGTTCAAATAAAAGTCCTGGGGTCAAAATTTGTCCCGCTAAGGGGGTCATTATTAACTTTATATGTATAAAGTTAAAACTTAAAAACCTCTTTTTAAAAACCCAAAGCTTAGAGATTAGGAATGAAACATCTTATTGGTGTCTACCAAATTTGTTCAAATAAAAGCCCTAGGTCAAAATTGGCCCGCTCCAGTGGTCATTTTCCCGGATTTTGCTTTTTGTATGTCCATAGTAAAAACAAACAAAAAATCTTTTGATCAAAAACCTCTTAGATATTTAGCATGAAACATTTTCTTGTGAGTGTCTTTTACGTTTATTCAAATAAGTGCCCTGGGGTCAAATAGGATCCGCCCCCGGGGTCATTGATTTTCTGTACATGTTTTTTATTACAAACTTTAAAATTTTCTTTTCAAAAACCCAAAGAGCTAGAGCTAAGATATTTAGCTTGAAACATCTAGTGAGTGTCTACCAACGTAGTTCAAATAAAAGCCCTGGGGTCTAAATTGGCCCCGCCCTAGTGGGTCATTGATTTGCATAATATGATCACATTTTGTTTTCCCTTAGCAATAGAAACCAGTATGTTTTACACATGGCTATTTCAGATAAAATAAGAGTTAGATTTTATATCTGCTCTTGTTTATAATTCACAATATTGTTTGTTCCTTGTCAAGGAGAGTTATAACATTCAGGTGAGCGATTTCAGGGTCATTTTTTATGGCCCTATTGTTTAGTAATTGAAACGGCGGACATTTTTAGGGAAAAAAATGTGAATAACTTTGATTAATTTAAACACCTTTATTAATTGAAAACGATATTATACATACACATTACATATGAATTTTAAACAATACTTAAGCTCACACAATTTAACTATATTTGCTATTGCCTGAATAACACCAAAACACATTTTAATGAATACAAAGAGTACATTTATAAGCACTTCTACGTATAATGTTTAAAACGTAGGCAAAAGATTTCTACGAAACAAAGCATATAAACAGAAATAACACAATGTACACGTTTCAGCAAATTGCTAATTAAAAACACCTTCTCTCCTTTTTGTGAAGTCGAATTAAAACAGTGAAATCACTTCTAAAAAGACAACATATATTTGATCTATTTAGCTGAAGCAAAACCTACACAACACTTTTATTTGACATTAAAAAATAGATGTATAAAGATAACAACAGAAAAATAATAAATGTATGCCTTAATGTTTTTCAAATGAGGTCTTGTCGTGTTCCTGGTTAATAATTATCGAATACAACTTATATTCAATTGACTTGCTGCTAATCGTTCTTGCAACGTCCATGCAATTCCAATATGAATTAAAGATATGAATGTATGTACAAAATGTACAACAAATGGTCATGACTTCAGCGCGTTAAGTCAAACATAAAGCAAACAATATCATATAGGTTATTGATACAATCGCAACTTTTCGACCCTTTTCCGTCAGTCCTCGTATAAGGAGCTCAAACGCAATAGAAAGAAGACATAGAACGGATACAGTATTTCGGTCTAACCTATGCTAAGAAACTTAACACGTTAACATATTGTGATTAAGTGCGTGGAGTTGTTGACTATGTTTATTCAAATCCAAATTAAGTAAATTTGTAGATATTAAAGTGAACAGTGCATAATTAATATACATATACTTTTTATTATGGTTGAAAGATCCGAGGAAATTGTAAAAAAAGCAGGTTGAATATTCGATTGTTTATAATCTTACATCGGTATTTATAAATTGGTCATGATTGCCATATTTCAAACCATAATTTTACTGAAATTGACTTGATTTTTCTATGTATGTCGCTATACGTTATCAAAGATAAAATACAAAATTATGTGATAGAACTACTTTTAAATCGAATTAAGTCCGAGGTTATTGTAAATAAAAGCAGAGGATGTTCCGATTGGTGTTGATATTGTAGATCGATAAAAAAAAATTTAAACATTATTAAGGGGTCAGATATTTTGTCTTTCTTTATTTGAAAGAGAAATGTCTTGTGAAACGAATAACTGGTATATTACGCAATGTAGTCTTCCTAACAAAAACTAACAATTCGAATAGATAGACAAACATTATATGTCATTTCTAATGCGTTGACAACTAAAAAGGGTGAACTAAAGCAATCCAGACCAATGTAATCCAATTTATGTTGTTCAAGTTTATGCACTTCAATAGGTGAAAATTTGTATACAATCGGTACACAATAACATGCTCGTCCACACTGGTACAGTTCCTGATTAACTTAACGGGAAAATGTCTGCACTACCTGGGAGACCAAAATGGAGGGTTTTTGTCTAATTTAAATATTCACATGAATTGACCAACAACACAGCAGCAATTAAAACTAAAATGTTTGAGAATACGGTTGAAATTTCTGTCTGCAAAACCAATAGCATTAAGTTTATGACCTAAAAAGGTGGGCTGTTAAATTGTTTTTGTTCAGCTTTGAATCACATTATCGAACGTTAGTGATTTTGTGTTCATGTTTGATTTTGAATACCATGCTTGAATATATTCGGGCATATATTTGGCTGATTGTTTTTAATATTCTTACAGCTTATGTCGTCTCAGTCATCAGTCACTGCATTTTTATTATCACTGCAAATGATCGAGACGGGAACCACCCGTTTCACCCACTTATTTTCTCTATTTTGAAATGTTTATGGCATAGTAAAGTGTCCTTCTGGGGACCTTGCCTAAGTGACTGTTTTATGACGGGGCTGTGTTCTGTGAACGTCAAATACATTGTTGATCTTCGTTCCTTTTGTTCAGCTATAACCTCTGAGAACGCTGCCTTATATTACAAAGTATTTTAAGCATTGGATATATGTATAGGTACATGCACGAAAGAACAATAACAACAAAGTACACGGTAACACGGTTTTGTTGAAACATCTATTCGTTTTCTTTAATTGTACTCTTAACATGCACATCTGAACCGTTAGATGTCGAACCAGACAGAAAGCGATCTGATGTTCTTGACTGAAATTCTTTGCGAAGTTGCTGAATGAAATGTTGTCTGCAGACAAAGGAAAACAGGAGAAAAATACCTTGTCCGCCAACAAAAATGACAAAACAATAATCAAGTACTGGAGAATTAACAAATTCTTTTAATATGCCAAATATCCATGTAAACCCTGCAACTACAAGCAACCGGAAGAAAACAATAGCGTATCGGGACTCTCTGCGAGTACTGTTTGCAGTGTTTTGTGTACGTTTGATTTTAACAGCAATCATACAGTTAATTACAATGTTAAAAGCAACAGTAAGAAAGATGGGAAAAGCAAACAAAAGTCCTCTCATTAAAGCTGTGTTGATGTGACATTGACCTGCACCATACCCACTTCCGGCTGGTGTTGATGTATCTGCATTAGTATACATGATGTTTACAAGAACAAAACAAGCTGGTAGTCCATAGACATAGAACAAAGAAACAGCCAAATCCGTATTACACATCTTGATTCTAACGGACACTATTTGTCTTAAGATAAGAACACAGTAAGCATTTAGTGCAAATACTGAAGCCAACCAGAAATAATGAATAGCAATGCCTATTATCTGACATAGAGACGGTTTATCATTCCATCCGCTTCCAAACTGAAAAAAACCTTGGGCAACAAAAAGATTTACGAGAGCACAACCGAAAATAACCATTGGGCCATTATTTAGCCTTTTCGTAAAACAAAATAATAGGAATATGACCAAAGTGCAGATCATTGAAATGCAAGAAAGGACTAAAGACAAAGTGCCCAAAGCTGTCGTTGTAGGTTTAACAACTGGTTTTGATGTTAAACGTTTATATTGATCAAGGCAAATAGAGTATGTTCGCAAAAGTCGGTTGTCTAAATAATCAACATACGAATTTACAAATGTTTTGACAACAATCTCATATCTGTCAGCAAAAGTGGCATCTGCCACGTTTGGCTCTTGTGTCTGGTATTGAGAAACTAATTTTGTATATTCTGGGACGTCCAACGTAAGATGTGGACAAACAAAAGGTATTTCTACGATGGTAGTTGGTATTTTTCCTTCTTGCCTTTCAAACAGAAGTTTGCTGAAATGTGTCTCGTTAATAGGATCTAATCTTTCAAGGGAATCGAGCATTTGGGTTCTATTATCAGGTTGTAATGAAAAAATTATTGTGTCTTCGCTTTCTGAATCAAAAGGGACGGTTATATTTAATTCAACGCTTTTTGTAAAATTTTGTAGAGAATTAGCTAAATTCTCATGAGTGCAATTCGTGTACTTTTCAGCTACCGCAAGTGCGTTTATTTCAAAAATAAAAAAATGTAAAGTAAGGGACTCGAGATGTAAATACGCTTTCACAGAAATCATCTGAAAATATTCGCATAGGTTATTCATATTAGATGTATCTAAAATGCTATTGAAGACATCGTTGAGATTGATAGCTTCTAATGATGTGCCGGATGGAATCAGTTTCAGGGGGAAAAGCATTATATTGAATTTGTAATAGACGTCGATTGATAATTCGAAAGGAGGGTTAACGCAAATTCCTCCCGTAAAATACTGATATCCTGGACAGATAACTGCCATGCACTTGCCCTGAAATAAACAAAAAAAAATTTTAAAGTTAAGTGTTTTCTTTGCATTTCTAAGTTAAATAACTCATAGTTGTTTAAAACTGATTTTTAAGATATTTTGTTATATTTTAACCGATTTCATTTGCTTACGACGATAACTAAATTTTACATTTTTAATTCTTTACGAAAAGCATAATACACAGGTAAACAAATAGTTTTAGCGATTCGTATTTAGAGGTACTCATATAGCTCGAAAAGACTAAAATCAGATGTAACTACATATAGGATAAAAACCTGTGGCTGTTTCTGTTTAAATAATGAATTTCTGTTTAAATAATGAATACTGTTTTAGCTTGCCCTTTTCATTGCTGTCCATGAACAGGCTCAATCAAACGGAGCCTTCAACATTTTTAATTTTGCCGTTTTGCACATTCTTACTGGATTCTATTTTTGTCTATTTATAACAGATTTATGAGTGACTGTTTCCATGAAGTCTATGAATTAATAATACCCCTAAAATTTCTGCTAAAAAATGTAAATACACTTTTTGTATTTTATTTTTCATTTAAGACAAAAAGTATGTTTATTCTATAGTAAACGACCAAATATAAATTTAGAGAAAGGTGATCCCTCGGAAGCATTATTCAAGCAAATAAAACATCATATACTTTCCATTTTAGTTAATTTAAACAGTTGCCGACTAATAAAATTATGTTATGTTAGAGCTGCGTTGCGTGAATATGGATGTGACTTGATCTTTATTCTCATACTGTTAAAGACTGCCTATATGGGATTTAGCTGAAGGTTTTGCTCGGTCTGGATAACTATTGTCACGGACGTGCTATTCGTGGTATACCCTTAAAAAGCAACATAAATAGATCTAAATTATAAAGAAAGATACTTTTAAAATGAACGAACTTCTCACTATAAAGATCTTAATTTTGTACAAATATATTCAACTGCTTGAACATATATTTCACATTGGTAGACAGCTATTGTCACCGAGACTTTATTAAATTTTTAAATTTTGATTCTGTCCGGTAATAAATGTATATGAAGCATAGTAGAATTAGACAAGTTGCGATTAAAGAACTTACGAAGAACTCATCAAAGATTTCGTTTTCTTCACACACTTCATTAGCAGTTGCCGTAAGGGGTGAAAAGTCAGTGTGCAAATCCAGTATTTCAACGAACTCGTTAGTGAACCTGTCTTTTACAAACTGATAGCAAGACGTTGCTAACTGTTCGCCTACTTTACTGTTACACAAGTAACAATACACATTCTTGTAAATATTAAACGTTGTAGATTCTATAACGGGAGCATCTGAAATGTAAAATTAAAACATATACTATTCAATAAATCTTGTATTTCTGAAGCAATAATATCATACCAATGAAATTATTCCACTCTTTTTTGCTAAAGAACTATAATTCAAGAATGTTTTTGCGACGGACGCGCTCTCGGGGTATGCAACGATAATGTGGATAGTCCCAACCAAGCAAGAAAGTACAATCTATATCTCGGGATATGTTGAAAGCGATCATGTTACAGTTTAATTACTGTAGTATTATCATACATGATGAACTTGAACTGACCCTATGTATAATGCTTGTTTGCGCATGCTCCGTATTTTCTAGTTAATATCTAAGATCACATGATTAGGGTTTACAGAATAAATTTATATCTTGTGCTGAACACTAGTCGTGTTTTATTTTACTTCATTGTATCAACGCACTTGATTAAATTTCTATTAATAATTGTTCATTAATAAACGAACATTACAACAATTCCAAAGAACGTTAAATATCTGAATGATAGAATAAACAAATGAAGATTATATATGCGACAAAGCATCGTACTAATGGCCCGTTTTCCTTCCGGTCGAAGTACGAAAATATCTGTTTTGCGGTGATTGATTTTTTTTTTGTTGAAAATAACGATTATTCCGCGTAGAAGCACTATGTTTACTATAGTAATTTCAGACCTAGTTCTTCTGTAATCAGGCCAAACAATCGAAACTGCTGTATTTTCATGAAGAATGTTTTTGGATAATGATATATGATTCAATTTCCTTCATTTGCCAAAATAAGTGTGAATACGATAACGCATGTGTCAAAGCATTTAAAAACAATAACTAAAAAGTAGTATGTACTGTGTAGAAGTGTGTACAGTGGGCATCGAGTTACTTCCCTGAACTTCCGGTTATGTTCAGAGATTGGCTACATAACACAAATTGTCAACAACAAAAACTGAAAGAGAGCAATGTATCCGGTCTGTAAGACGAAACGGTCGTAGTACATGATCTTGAAATTGGGTTTTAAAGACAGTCATTCACGGACGGGGCGATTTACTTGACTAGACTAGACACTTCTAATTTATAACATGCATAAACCATTATTCAGCGTACAAAAACAATCGAATGAATACACTCCTCTTTACTATAAAATACGACCTATGCAAGTTATAAAAACATTGAAAGCGAGTATTAGATATTTATTTAATTATTTATAATATCTAATTGGATTTGATTTCATATTTTTCGTTAATCTGTTGAATAACATTTAAAAAAAAATCGTTATTAGCGAACAAACGTAGACACAAATACTGCCTTACAGTTCCATTTTCAAGACAAATACGATCTGTACAATTTGTTAACCAAGATATTCAAGTTCTATTCAACTGTTAAACTAAGACATGTATCATATCAAACATTTTTTATTGAGAAATAAACTGAATAGGCCGTTTATTCATGTGATTTTTTTTCGGCCTAATAGAGGTCACTATCCAAGGACCTTTACTTTATAAAAGTCCTCGGAAAACCGGACAGCAATTTAAGTGTCAACTTTCTGTGTATTTAAATGTGGACTAAGATGTACCAATAACAAGTGACATATTCAATTACCAATAAAATGTTGAATAGAATTGTGAATCTTTTGTTAAATGATTCCTGATTTGCTGTAAAATTTTGATCTTAAAGTTATCTTTTTTGGGCCATTAATTTTATGCAAAAATATGAATAATTCATTCCATTAATGACACATTTCAAAAGCTAATTAAAAAGTTATATTTTAGAGAAAATGTTTGTTTTTATTTATAATTTTCTGAATTATAATAATGAATTTGCATGATAAAAAAACTCAGGACATTTATTGAAAAAAAATGAAATTAAAATATGATTTATACAAAAGGATTAAAAAGTAGATACAAAATGATTTGAATAATTAAAGTCAATATTCAAACACACATAATTATCAATAAATGTATAAAAACTCTGAAAACCGGACTTTTGGTCAAGTCCGGACAGGGTCCGGTTTTCAGAGCTTTTACTGTACAAATGTATAATTATGTTTTCGGGATCATAATTGGGGGGTCACTCTCTGAGTCATATAAATCAAGCATAGGTTAGACTGAATAAATGGCATTGTGTGAAGTAAGAGAAATTTGGGGTAAACTTTTCTAAGCAACAACATGTATGTATTGGTGTCATTCTTTTGAGACTTACACAGATATGAAAACCTATTATATGTCTTTGGATCAGAATTGGTGGTCTCTATTCAAGCCCCATAAAATTACGTCTTGCATAGAATTTTAGTGCCCTTCGTAAATTTAGAAAATTCTTGGTGCAAGATGAAAGCGTTTACGCATTCCTTCTTTGTCTGTCGCATCCAGTGCTTTCAGCACTCTGATTTTTATATGCTTTTGTTTAGACAATGAAGACAACAAATAAATGAAACAGTATAGTAAAATAATCTTACGTAAGTATTTGTCGTTGCATGCATCAAACAAGTTGTCAATTACACTGTTGTCTAAAGTATTCCAGCGGCCAGTAACATTACAAACCGAGATCATAGTTTCCTTATAAGTTTTACCACATGTCTGTGGCAACATTTCATTAGCTAATTCAGGAAAGGAATAAATGACACAGTTCTTTAGCATGTGTTGAGTCATTTTTTTACCAGACATATCCTCCGGAATCTTTTCTCTGAACATGCAATCAGATGCTATCAATCTCCACCTACAATATACCATTGCTAATTGAAATACATGCCATTCAATTTTACTTTTATAAAATGCATTTAGCTTTTATGAAATACACCAGTGCCTTTGCATAACGAGGCACCATCAAAGCGTGGATATTCTACTTGATAGTATAGATATATGAATCCAAACAGGCGGTACTTCATTCTTAAAAAGGCAAGCATTTCATTATTGATTAACGCAACAAGTATAAACTTTAATATTATTTAGCTAGATAGTCAGTCAACTACGTCTAAATAATGTATACTTACCTCTTGTAATCATATATACCATTGCATTCTGCACACATTCTATTCTGGAAAATAATTTTATCTGGTTCAGTGTATACAACAACCATGTCATCAAGACGTACATCTGCTCCGGGCTGAAAAGGGTTGAAACTACAGTCCGTCCCATCTGGACACGCCGTCACCATTTCGTAACTTCTGGCTGGTAACTGTGTTTTTCTTCTCCAGTATTCAGTATTTTTATAATAAACAGAATGGCAAGAATGCTTAAACCGGAATGTTGTATTAGCAATATCTGGACAGCATTCTCCCTTTTCGTAGCAACTTGACCAACAAGAGCAACGGGAACAACATGGCGTATCCTCGTCATTTTGTTTTTTGATAGTACAAAAGTTGACTTGGTAGTGACAGGTGCTCATACCAAGTTGTATTAAATCTGTACTATATTTTGAAACGATCACTTTGTTACAAAATATACTTAGAAAGGCAATAGTAAAGTTAATCTTATCAATAAACGAAGTTTTCCTTAGAGCCAACATCATTTGTCCATTAGATTGCGGAAATCGAATCAGCTATGTGCTATGAAATGATATGTCTTCTTTTATAAATGTAGTTACGCCACAAAAGGGAATGTAACGTACCATTTGAATAATTTCATTTAATTTAACACCTGTTTTTTTCAATATATCACTTTTGATGGTTAATTTAAATTGTATATACACAATAGAAACATTATTTATTTGTTGTTATGTAGGATGTGTCCGTTGCTGTTCAATGGGATCAGGTGCCACATTTTCACTCTTTTTCTTAGCTGTATTATCTAAATATAATGAACAGAAATATTGATAAGATTTATTTTATTTTTTATGTGATATCTGTTGCTGTTCAAACACCAAATAAGCATCCAATCAAGTCTTTGATCAACATATTTTTCATTTTGTTTGCTCTAAAGTAGTTTTCATATCCTACAATGTGTTCAAGGCAGTATGTCTAATACTGTGTGGTAGGCTGTATTGATATTCCCGATTAATTGACCATTTTAAAAAATGATGCCTGTTTAAATCACTACACTTTACTTTCTGCAGTAACTATACGGAAAGATTAGACACATGCATTTGTCGTCGTGAAAGATGTTTTCAGAAATAAAAACAGATAGGAAATGATATGTTCAAATGATAAGAAAAGATAAGTAATCACAGTAGCGCTTGCCTAAGATGTTTTATTGTTTTCCAACTTATTTGTCTAAATTTCTAAATTTTGTCAAACGGTTTTTCACTGCCTTATTAAAAGGGCCGTTTATTTATTTGTTTTCGGATATTTATTTTCAGGTGGTGAATATTTATAAAGATATATTGTTTTCATCATAAAATCGAAATATAAAGATAATTTTCAGCCGAATTTCAAATGATGATACAAAGATAGGTTGTGCAAAAGTAACGAACAAGCATCAACCTCAAATATTTTAATTACACAAAGAAGTTGCAATAATGTTAACTTATATTAGAAATTAATATGCAATTTATAATTTTATGTTCGGATTCTTTATTTTATCCAATAAGGATTGATTTCTCCTTGTTTTACGGTTTAGATATAAGAATACATTTAAACAGACAGAAATTATATCTGTCATTTGACCACAATTTTTTAAAGATGGCATGAAGTCGTTCGCATTTGTCTAAGCTAGTAGATGATCATTTTGAATTTAAGATAAAGGGCCAAGGTATCATTAACATTTGTATAAGAACGGTCACCGACAAATAACTACTAAACAGGTTAATTGCTATTAGCCAGTAGAAAACCTCTATTAGATTCAGGGTGAGTCCAATTGACCTTATATGATAAAACAGTTCCGACCAATCACACAACAACCCATGTCCCCGGCTCTCAGACATCACAGGTGCATTGGTCTTGTCCTGTAAATGACCCCTTTTGAGCTTGTGTTCAAATGTCAAGGTCATATTGACCTTGAATGTCAAAATGGTTTCCGACCAATAACTTCCACATTGGAGCCCTCGACCCTGAAATTTCACAGTTGCATTGGTATCGGCCAGTACATGACCTCAGTTGATTTTAAGGTTATTGGTCACGATCACATTTAGCTTGTATGTCAAAAAGGTTTCTGCTAACCCATGGGCTTTGGAACCTCAAACATCATAGTTCGCTCGGTTATTAATCTTTGATAAGTTTTTTATGACAATCACTGTTTATTTATTTGTCGTATGTTATGTATTGTTTATTGTTCTGTTACTGTTATGTTTTTTGGAACGATTTAAATTTAAGTGAAATGGATTATTAAACACAAACTTGTATCTATTGTGCTATACCTTGTAAGTATTATCCTGTTTTTGGAAACATGCTGACTGTAAAATTTTAACGGAGTCAAGATCTTTACCAAGAGTATTGGTTGATATATTATAAAATGATACCTCAAAATAATGAGCGCTGAGTATTTCTCCAGTTGCAATATCTTTAATCACTAGCACTGCGGTCAAATATAGCTAAGATCGTTCGGGCGTATTATTAGGCTTGCAATATAAATATGTTGGTGTTTTGATAACTAGTCTTTCATTCTTCTATTACTTTGATTTGTATGTTGATATTGTTTTAACTTATAACCCTTTTGAAAAAGATTTAGTATTTAGCATTATTTTACTTTGCCTCACCATTGACAAAGATAATGGAAGTTTCCTTTCAGTAATAGGTATAGTTTTTATATGAAATAAATGTATAAGAAATTGTTTTTGTGTTTGCTATTGAATGCTATAAGAAACTTACATTGCGCCATAGAACACTTTATAGTAAACAGTAGCGAGGGTTTTTAAACAAACTGATTTACCATTACTAACATAACAAAATGGCTCAGTTTTTTATATTATTGTCCTTAATTTGTCAAACATTTTGGATAAACTTGGTCAATTCAGATCAAGGTCAGCCTCAGCCTACATACCCGTTTAGTCTTCGTTTAGCGCAGTTTTCATAAGTGAGCAATAATATTTTTGTCTATCCATTTATTGATGATCAAATTGAAGTGCAAAAAAAAAGTCAGTTACAGCCAACAATTAAGACTAAATTTGATTTTGTTGTTTATTCAATTCAAGATGAAGTGAACACTGACACTAATTAGTGAACAATTTTTAATATTGTACATCTAAAAATAATTTTGGCGTCGCCTTTGATGCTTTGCATTATTGCTTTCATTTCGAGATATTTAAAATGTCAGTTTGTAAAAAATTGAGAAAAAGACGGGGATTTTATGAACATAAAAACATATTAAAAAAAGGATATATATTTGTTTCTTAACAAATGTTAACGTGTTTTGTTATATTATTTATAAAAAAAATCTATCAAATTATGTTGGTATAATGGGTGGTCTTTTGATTTATTCAGATGCTGTTTTGTTCATTTTTGTATTTATATGAAAATTGAAGGAAATTTCTAAATAAAAGATAAACATATATTAGCAAATTATTAAATGAATCTTAAAAAGGAATAATACGTGGGCATATTTATGTTTTGATTATAAAATCATTTTGTTTGATAAATTACCTGAAATTATTAACACTACATCATTTATAATACTTGAAAATTCACATAATGTCAGAAAGTAATAGATGATATTGACAAGTCTTATATTGAAATATTTTAATATACTTTTATTAAATGATATGGCCATCTGCTTAATGAGCTTTTACTTCTCGGTGTTCTTCTTTTTTTCTTTTCTTTTCTTATATTTTACCAATAATTGAAAATGGTGCAATAGTAAAAAAAAACAAATAAAAGAAAGTGTGTGCCCTAGAGAAAATATTGGCCAGAACCAAAGTAAGTTCTACTCTGGTACTAGAAACGCACGGAAGGGCACCAGTAAATTGAACAAAAGCTATTTTAAACATGGTTTCAACAGCATTGAACAAACGAATAACAAAATGGCAAATAGTATTATTATGTTAATCTTCATACATTTGATCTCATCTGTATAACTTTGTTGTTAAAAGTATTTCTTCGCTATCTGTAATTAAGTACCCCTTTCAAACGAACAAATTCATATAAAAGCATCGTATGGTAAATTTCAAGGTTAAATTGCCCGAAATGTACTAAATTGTTAGAGTTACAATTAATCGAACGAAGTTATGCTCTAAGTCGTTACACTCAAACGAGCATTAATCATTTACATTCTTTAATAATACACCTTAGAAATAATAAACAACACAACACAGAGTTTAAAGAGCCTAGAGGGAGTATTTGTAAGCCGTAGAAAATAAAGAACGGGACAAGTACCAGAAAACCTAAATTTTCTAAATTTAAAGAAAATAATTTATTAAGGTTAACATATAATGATGTACATTAGAACAATTACATGATAATAACAAATTGAAAATATCACATCTATACAACGCGATTTTCATTGTCTTAATCCATAATCATCCGCGTTGAGACCCAGAGAATTTAATAATTCCCTAAAGATTTTCTCTACATCGTGTATAGGACAGACGACTAGAATTTCTAAATACGTAATCGTTACGTTTTTTACATAAGGAAAGTTGACGGAAGAGATAAAAATCGTCGTTAACTGAAATATTGCCCTTTTTGAAAATATTTGCAAAATGTTATAGGGACAAGTAAAATTGTCAGTTTTCGAAATTTGAATTATTTCCCCTTTGTTAGACGGATCTGTTATACTTGATCGTACTTTCACTTCAAAATAGTTTGCATGGAAAGTAATGTCACAACACTTAAAGCTATATAATTCAGAAACCCTCACAAACCCTGCAAAACCAAATGGTACAAAAACTAGCGATCTTAGATGAGTTTGGAGGACGCTTTTTAAACATATCTTGTATAATAACAGAAGTTATACTGTCGCATAACGGAGGAAGAACTCACGGATGTTACATACTTTTAATATACAAATACAAACACACATGTGAACGAGTTGAATACCAAAACTGAACTCCCTCCTCTGACATTTGAGAATAGTATATATAATATCAACCTGTCCTAAGGACATTTTATAATGTATATAAATACACACGTTTTAGAGTTACATATATAAATCATCTTGACATAAGCTAGTCCGCATGCATCCTGAACTATAATACTCATAAATCATGTCATGTTCCATAGTGCACATTATGAAATAAAAACCTTAATATATGTATATACATGTTGACTTGTCATTCTTTTTGAATATAGCATGTATGACTAATTAGCCTGTGCAACCAGCTATACGACAATTCCTCCATTACTTATAAAAAAAATATTTAAAAAAAAAAGTATTGAACAATTTATTATTTAATATCAAACATTTCAAACTCGTTTCTAACAAAAATTATAAAAAATCTTAAAATCTAAAATCAACTTGACATCTGTTTTACCCTTAAGGTAATATCCGGTCAGAGATGTCCGGTCAGAGATGTTATCTAACGACTTTTGTTACTTTATTTTGAAAAAGAAAAACGCCTTAGGAAACAATATTCGGAAATATTCGCTCAATATATTTTCTTGTCACTTTTTAAAAAGTTTTCGGATACTGCAGTCGGGTAAGTTATAATTTACTTCAACAATTTTGTAATGTTTTTAATAAGTAAAAAAAATAATTATTGTTAAATGTAAAGATAATCTTTTCGAAATTTTTAATCAGTTAATATAACTGTTATTCTACAAATAATATTAAAGTGACATAAGGTAAATATTATAGCTTTATAAGTTTTTCAATAAATGGTTATATCTGCATGGTTTTACATCGAAGAAGGTGTTTATGGTTATATCTGCATGGTTTTACATCGAAGAAGGTGTTTATGGTTATATCTGCATGGTTTTACATCGAAGAAGGTGTTTATGGTTATATCTGCATGGTTTTTGTTGTACATAGTTTGACATCGTAGAGGCTGACTGTAATATTTCTAGTCAGGCGGTGTTTGACTGTACCGGCGAATTCGCTTCGCACCTCTCTGTCTTGGCTGGACGGACAAGTGATCGTTTAGACCAATATTTTGCATTTTCGTCGTTGTCAGATCGGTTAATAGATATTATATACAATAACATAATTTTGTTTCAGATATATGAACAACAAGACAACTGTCATAAAATGCATAGGATAAGAATTCCAATGAAAGATGTTCTCTAGTGTAAGTATCTTATTTATGTAATACTTGATATTTAAAAAAAATTTTACTTTTCTAGACATATTTTGTTAGTTTTTAACTAAGCTATTAACTTTAGTTTTATTTCGACAATAAGACTTATCCCAATTTAAACTTTATTTAATGATTGTGCGTTGACAGTTGAAACATGTATGTATACACATGTTATTCTAATATGAAATAAAGTATATAATCAATTTGAAACTCATGATTAAGTGCTGTCATTTACTTTGAAATGCATTTTAATTAACCGATCTATTAATAAACATATAGCGAATAACGATCATTTTAAGCAATAATAAAAAATACAAGATATATTTCTAATAAAAGCAAGTTGAAAATTGATATAAATGAATACAACCACCAAAAATATAAAGATATATGATTAAATAATGTAATTTTCTGTTTTGTTTTATATCGTTTTCTTGTAACATATATATATTTTCTTTCCATAATTACTATTTACAATGCCTGAGGTCAATTTACCGAAAATTAGTATAGCATATAGCGTCCACGACTGTTACAGCAAATTAGATATACACTGAAATAACATTTTCATGTTATGCTTTGAGTTTTTATTATTACCAGATGATTTTGTATTAACTTTACCAGAAACTTTTATATCGAGGTTTTACAATACTTTTCTTTTTAGTAGATACAGAGTTTATAAAACATCTCATTATCGGAATCATTATCATTCAGCCATTGAATCTGACTGAATAGTATTATATGCTGCTTTTGACTGAGGATTGCTATTTTACTTGTATGGAATTTGAGTCTGATAATTCTGAATCAGTCTGCGATTGCATTTCTTCTGAATGTGCATTACTTTGAGTATTGTCATTATTTGAAATTTGTTGTTGTTGTCGAAGATGTTTCTGTAATTCGGCTAATGGAATATCATCTTCGCTATCAGAATTTGACCTTTCTTTTCTAACATTTTTAGCAACTTGGGGTAATACTGATTCTGGTATTTCTGAAGCATCATCAGTATCGCTATTTTCAGGTGTTACTACAAATGTGGCATTTCTTTTTGGTCGGCCAGTATCATCTGCTTTTGGTATTGACCAGTCATTAATATTTGCGAGCCTAATTTGTTCTGCATGGACTTTAACTGTTGAATTGTCAAACTGATTTTTATTATATATAAGTTAATGGTGACCTTTTCTCCATAATTCTATAAAATGGCTTCCAATTCACATCTAGTTTGCTTCTCTTACGAAAATTCTTATAAAATACGGGATCGCCTATTTCAAATTTGATATCTTTTGCGGTCTTATCTGCATAGCTAGCTTGTTCTCGTTTTGCTTTTTTAAGGTTTTATAAACAGATAGAAAAGTATTATGTTGTTCTTGTAATGCAATTTTGTGATATTCTTCGCCATGATAGCGCTGCCTTGGTTGTAGCAACAGGTCCACCGGGAGAATTGGATCACGATTATATAACAAAATAAAATGGACTATGCTTTGAAGTCCTAGAGACATTGAATCTTAGTGCGGCTAGTGTCATGTTAAGATGAATATCCCATTGTTTGAGATTTCCCTGAATTCTTTTAGCTAAGATATCATGTATGACATGGTGAGAACGTTCATTTTTCGCGTTTCCGGCAGCATGATAGGTAGTTGTACGCACGTGATCAATTTTTAGTTCTTTAAGTGTTTCTTTAAAAGCATTACTTGTAAATTCTGATCCATTGTCAGTGACAATTTGTAATGGACATGCGTATATCTAGGGTTAAATTTCTTCTAAAAGTAAATGTATAATTGTATCAGTACTTTTGTCAGCAGTAGGGAAACACTCGGGATAACCACTGTAAAGGTCAATAAAACATATAATGTTAGCGATTACCACTCATTGTTTTCTCATATGGCCCTATAACGTCAATACTCATGGTCTGGAATGAAATACATTGGTACTCTTGTTTCGCCCATAGGTGCTTTTATTTTTGTAAGATTACGTGACTGACAATCAACACATTTTAGAAACATATTCATACAATTCTTTGAACATATTTGGCCAAAAATATTTTTGTTTTATTGTTGTAAATAACCTCTGTGTTCCTGGGTGACCATTATTTAAATGATATTGAGTAATGACAAGGTGTTTTAAGTGTTGCGGAACAAACAATCTAAGATTAGGATTATCATCTACATTAGACAGATAATAAAGAACTTGGTCAATTTCTAAATATTTGCTCTGCACTGATTTAGTTGGCTGTCCGTGACGTAGTAACATTTTCAGTTCAAGAATAGTTTGATCTTTATCTTGCTCTGAGGCCATATTTAATTTTTCGAATTGTTTAATATCTTCTACAATTGGCTCTTGAAATTGGTATTCTTTGTTTGCTATGTCTTTGGCATTAAAGTGCGTAGAATCAAAAGCATTTACTTCATAGCTTTCATTAGTTTTCACAGCATGTACATTATCATTATTTGAATTATTACTTGAATTTGAGACTGTTATTTCGAAGGCATTGTCATTTATATCGGGCTCATAAAGTTCAATATCGGACTTGTTAGCTTTTTTATCATCAGCTGGGGGTCTAGAAAAGAAATCGGCAATTAAATTTAATTTTCCTGGCAAATATTCAATTTTACAGTTATAGGCAGAAATATTTAAAGCCCAAAGCTGAATTCTTTTGTTTTGCATAGGTGCTTCTAGAAGATATTTTAAAGGTTTATGGTCTGTAAATATAGTAAACTCTGCATTATGTAAATAAACATCTAATTTTTGTAACGCATAATGAATACTGAATGCTTCTTTTTCTATGGTACTGTACTTTTCTTTGAGATTCACTTAATTTATGAGATAAGAAGTATATAGGTTTTTCAATACCAGATTTGTCACATTTCTGACTTAAACATGCTCCGACCACTAAATCTGAGGAGTCCGTGTATAGAATATAAGGCTTATTTGGGTCTGGGAATGCTAAAAGTGGAATACGTGTTAACATTTTCTTTAATTGTTCAAAACTTTCTTGACATTCTTTTGTCCATTTAAACAAAACACGTTTTCTTGTAAGATTGATTAGAGGTTCAACAATTTTAGAATATTTAGGGCAAAATCTTCTATAAAAACCAGCAGCACCAAGTAAAGATCTGACATCTTTAACACATTTTGGTACCGGAAGTGACCTAATAGCTTTTACTTTTTCTGGGTCTGTTTTATACCTTCATGATCAATTATAAAACCAAGGTACTTTGTTTGTTGCTGAATAAAACTGCACTTTTTCAGTTTAAGTTTTAATTTATGCTCTTTAAGCTTTGAAAATACTGTCTGTATATGTGATAAATGTTCATTTAATGACTTCGAAAATATTAGAATGTCGTCAAGATAACTGACAGCAAATGCCTCTAAACCTTGTAAAACATGTGACATGAGTTCTTGGAAAACTCCAGGGGCTGAAACTAGGCCAAAAGGTGTTCGGTTGAACTCAAACAAGCCTCGGAATGTCGTAAAAGCCGTTTTTTCCTTGTCTGATTCATGCACGGGTATTTGCCAAAACCCTGAGCGCATGTCTAGTGTTGTAAAATATTTTGAAGACCCTAGTAGTGTTAAAATATCGTCAATTAATGGGAGAGGATATGATGTTGGCTTTGTAATTTTATTCAATTGTCTAAAATCAACACAAAACCGTTTACTGCCGTCACGTTTCCCGACAATAACAACAGGAAATGAATAAGGGCTATGACTTCTTCTTATAATATTAGCATCTAACATCTCATCGATTGCGTCACTCATAAATTTTCTATTGTTTAAAGGTGTGCGATATGGGCGTAACTTGATTGGAGGATGATTACCTGTTGGTATTTTCATGGTTACAGTATCTGTCTGTGATAATTCAGAATCTTTATTTGCGAAAATATTTCTGTTTTTCCTTAATAAGTCTCTAACAATATTAAAATGCTCTGAAGGTGTATGAATATCATGTTCGAAATCGTTGTTAAGAGGGGAAGTTGTTTGAAGAGCCTCTGTGACCGAGTTAATGCTCTCAACTTCTGAAACTTTAGCAACTACTGAATCTCGTTTCAATCTTATAGTTTTATGCGTATTGTTGACAATCATAATAGGAAATCTTCTATCAGCCAAAAGTTTCATAACAGAATTTGTTATCATAAGACCTGGTTCAGAAGCAATCATTCCAGTTTCTATACTTTTTAATTCATATAATCTATCATTTCCCAAGCCTGGATTTTGTTTTAATTTAGCAGTGCACACATTAACTGTTTGAGGTTTCAGAATAACATCCTGTTTTAATCTAACAATTGATGCAATATGAATATCTTCTTCGAGGGGTACATATGTATTATTAACTCTTAAGCAGCCTAAATCAAAATATAATCTAACGCCATTTTTGTGTTAACCAATCACGGCCTAAAATAATATTTCTATTCATTTTAGAAACAACATAGAATTTTTTGAGTTGTTTCTGTTTTCCCTATTTGAAAATTAAGATTTATATAACCATCTATATGTAAATAATTTCCGTCAACTGAACATAAATTTATTTTCTGTTTTATAAGTTTAGGGGGATTCTTCAATTTTCTATATATTCTGCGATGCAGAAGACAAACTTCAGCACCTGAATCTACTAACGATCTGTATTTATAGTTTTCTATTTTAATCAAAACACGAATTAGGGCTTCCAGCTAATGCTATATACTAAATTTTGGTATTTTATCGTTCCTGTCAATGACCCCTTTGTGACAGGAACTTGCTAGTTTTCCTGAAAATTTATTTTATTTCTGTCGTAAAAATTTTGTTTACGACATTCTCGCATAATATGCCCAAAATTATTACATTTCCAGCACTTAATCTTTGATTTCAAACTATTATTGCTATTATTTTTTCCTAAATCGTGAAAAATTTTGTCGGTGAAATACAGAATATATTTCATTTTTCCTAAATCTACAACTACGCACATGGTGACCTGGTCTCTTACAGTACACGCAAAAATTTCTTGTATAATAATGATTAAAATTATTTGCTTTGTAATTCATGTATTTTGCGTGATTTTGAGAATTAGAAAATTTTACTCTGGCAGAAAAATCTAGCTCTGAAATTCTGTTCATTCATTGCGCAAGTAATTGCTTCTTGTAAAGTTTTTGGCTTTTCTCTCATAAGTTTAAGTTTTAAATAATTATGCGCTAAATTATCCGTAAACAATTCTACTAACTGAAGTTCAATTAAACTATTATCTCCTAGTTTATAATTTTCATAAGCGGTTTCAGCACAATTAATAAATTTTTCCCCAAAAATTTGAACACTTTCTCCCAAATCTTGTTTTAAATTTCTCAAAAGATAAAATTCATGATGTAAATCTTTAATTTCCCCAAATCTAGTACTTATTTCTTCTTTAAATTGTTTCCACGAATTACGAGGATTATCACGCAAATATCTACATATAAAATCGCTTACAGTCCCTTTACTTGATTGAAATGCGACTAATTTTATTTTATTATCATCCAAACCTTTTAAAACAGCATATTTTTCTAAAGATTTTATCCAGTCATTAAAATATTTAGAATTTCCATCAAAATTTTGTACTATTTCTGATAAACCCTGTGTACCTATGACAGTTGAAATATTGTTCAATTTATCTGACAAATTTTCAAAAATTGGAGCTATATCTTGATCTGACATCTTCAAAATTAGCAAATTACAGGTATATAAACGATCACTCACCTTTAATTTTCTATTTCAGGTACTTCGTTGTGTCCCGCTGTAGCAAAATCGTCGCTTCGACATCGCTGGTCTTAGGGCGCCAAATCAACCGTTGTCTCGCATAACGGAGGAAAGAAACGATCACGGTGATGTTACATACTTTTAATATTACAAGTATACAAACACACCATCCGCGTGCCAACGAGTTGGAATACCAAAACTGAACTCTCTCCTCTGACATTTGAGAATAGTATATATAATATCAACCTGTCCTAAGGACATTTTATAATGTATATAAATACACACAGACGTGTTTTAGAGTTACATATATAAATCATTCTTGACATAAGTCTAGTCCGCATGCATCTCTGAACTATAATACTCATAAATCATGTCATATGTTCCATAGTGCACATTTATGAAATAAAAAACCTTAATATATGTATATACATGCTTCTGATGCATCTGTAGGCCAGTCTCTTGTGTGAATTCACCTCCACCTTATCCACCAGTGGACTGGAACACTACAATTACAGGCGTCCTGCGTGCCTGTACATACCGTATGCTCGTAGTCGACTGGCACACCGCCACCTTATCGTATAGTGGTTTTTCTTCATTATTCTCAACCGAGCTCTAGCCGATCTGACTATCCCTATGCGCATATTTTGTCGCTCCGTGCAGTACTATCTTAACAGTTAGACAAATTTGATCCCGCTATCTTTGTAGTCATGACTACCACTATGGGCTCCCTCCTCCTATGTTCTATCGTCTCCAACAAATGTCATATGTACTGTCCTATTCTCCTAACTGTACGAATCAACGTTCTTTTTTCAATTCACCTCTCGCTCAAAGTAATCCTACTCTTTGTATTATTGATAACAAAAATAGTGCTACATGAAAATCCATGGCTGGAAAAAGTTGATAAATATTCATTCGTTTACACCATGAAATCCACTTATTAAAGTTTGTTGTATAGCTTTTTCTTGTGTTATCTGCTCTACTTTGTAAAGTCGTATTCCGTAAATCGGGATTTCAATTTTGAATTTCCCACTGTTAATTTGTGTATGTTTCTAAATTCCAAATTTAAAAATATCTGAAGACCAAAATATGTTTATATTAGTCAAAAACTCTAAATTAAACAGTGCATGCTTGATATCTGACTGTTAGTACGTTAAATGCACGTTTAAGGATATATCGAATAAAATACGTGGTAGCCAATTATAACCCGGCACATCTAAAATCTAAGCTAACCTTAGTAAATATGATCAACACAATGATATCCCTTCTGAAAAGCTAACCTTTGTAGCTTTGAACAGTACAACTATATGTATTGCTAACATTTGTAGCTATTACAAGCAAATCATTTAAAACTTAAAATTTGGTTAAATAACCTATACTCAAACACAAGCTAACCTTTGTAGCTACGAGGCTCCTGTGACCTCTTTTCAAAAAATAAACTGTTAAAAAATAATGCAATATTAACCAAAAACAACTAACTTTAAGCGAGAGAAATTAAATCGAACGATAACTTCTATAACTAGGATATTATTATGTGGCATATAGTTTTATAGCTAAAATAGACCCTTTAAAGTTAGGAGATCCAAGTAAAGATTTTTTGTTTTCGACGAAGATACTAGAATTGCTTAATTCCAGAACATCTTTAACATAAGGCTTCCAACTCAAATCTTCATCTTTAAAGACTAAAGGCCAGAAAGCAGCGGATTGCCATCTATAGGAACAATCAGCATACTTAAGGAACGACAACTTATGAGATGTAAAATCGCTTTACAAGCTAATTTAACGGTGGGAACCAGCCAATTATTTTTCACCGGACCAGTCTGCTGAAAAACGTATTGACTGCCTCACAGTCTGGGTTCCAGAATTTAGAGTTGAAACGCATAGTCTTTCTATTGTTGTAATTTACAAATCTATCTATTGTGAACGGACCCCACTTTGAATTGAGAAAAGTAAAAAATGCATCAGATACACCCCAGTCGTCAACATCTAATATTCTAGAATAGAAATCGGCGACTTCATTATCTTTTCGTGGAATCCATGATACTGCTAGAACTATTTGATTTGCAACACAAAAATTGAATATTGAAAATGCAAGAGACTGTAACTCTGTCTTTGAACTTCCTGACTTATTAATGATTTCACAGTTTTTGCTGTCCGTGAACCACTGTACGTGCTTATGTGCAATGCATTCTTAGTAACTTGGAGAAAAAGAAGCACAGGCAACATCACTAGCGTCAGAATAAACTGTGACAGAAACTGGTTTGTTGGAAAAAAGTTACGATAATTAAATTTGTCTATATTGTTTGACAAATAATTTAATTCCCCGATAACACGATCATTTCGTGAAATAGAGAAGACTGAATTTCAGCTATGACTTTCATTGATTTTATCGTAGATAAATCTAGTCATTAAGCGTGTTAGATCGCCTAGAAAGCCAGCATACCAGCAATCTTTGCTAGAGAACGGGAAGTAACTCTTCAATTTTGTAATTTCCTGTTTGAGGTTATCTACCCTCTCCTTTGTTATTTTTAAAAAAACACGTTCGAGCCTAACCATGTCAAGTTTTGAACAGAGGTCCAGACTGACTTCATCATCTGGTAAAAACCCCGATTTGCGTAAGGAAACTTTTATAAAATTTGAATTTGTAACCGCTTTTTTGTAAGAGGAATTAATTGACCAACAGTCGTCTAAATAAACAATAATTTTAATTCCATGTGTTCTCCAGTATTTAACTAATTCGCGCAAAACTTTTGTGAAAATAAAACCCGCTGAACATAAACCAAAGGGTAAGACGGTAAAAACGAAATATTTCGTTTTGTTTTTGTTGTCTTTAACTGAGAAACCCAAAAAAGTTTAAAAGTTTCTTTCATTGCCGATATATCAATATGATGGTAACCGGATTTTCAATCGAATTTAAACATACCCCCTCCCCCCCTTTGCTATATAATCTAGTGCCAGATTAACATCCTCGAAATGCATTTTTTTCTTTCCAAACATGTTGATTTATATGTCATGAGCCGCTTTTTGCCTGAACGATTTATAGAAACCGAAAGAGAGTTGACTACTAAAGGTTTGAAAGGAACCTCTAAAATTCTGCCGGATTCTAGTAATTATGAAATTAAATATAAAACAAAAAGCATGTTATCCAAGGCTGAATAAAAGGGATAATGTATCCATTTTGAATTACCTCTTTAATATAACTTTTAGCCCCAATTTCTTTCCAAAATTTTATATTCTGTTTAAGTCTGCCCTTTACCGACGTTTTATCTAAAGATTTATTTTCTTGAATTTCAAAATATTGTCTGTGTTCATTATATGTCACAAAAAAATGAATGTTAGGATACTCAACTTTGAGTTCATTAACTTCTTGGGGCTGTGCTTGATGTGGATTTTTTATTTTTGGCTGCGTCGACGATTGTTTTGAGCTCGACATCGGATTTTCTATTGAAGTAATTGCATGGACAGCTGAAGCGATAGTGTCCGAACTTTCCGCAAGCAAAGCATTGGTCCTTGGATTTTGATCCTTGAAAAAAATCTCTTACGTCCTTGAAAATCGTAGGAGTAGGGGCGAAAAAGACTCTGACCAAACCCTGATCTAGGCTGCTTAACGGTAGGAAGAACAGATACGTTGGTAGCAGTATAAGGAGAGTAACGGGTACTGACAGACCGCTTTTCATCTTTTTCTTTTATGATACTGAGTGCTGCCTTTTCTGCCTTTTTCTTCGTCACTCGCTAGATCATCTTGTTCATACTCGGAGACTCTAAGCCAGCCACCTGGCGACTTGTCTGCTAGTCGGATAAGTTTATTTCGAGGACTAAGCTTATTTTTCAAAAGCTCACAAATCTCGCTCGCTTCGTAATGTCGAAGCAAGATCCAAGTCTGTTAACTAAAGTCAGCAATTCACAGTTGAAGTCAATTTGTATCTGAACTCCTTTTGACTTTACTTCAGGTCGTTTCATTGTTGTTGTTTCTGGCACTTTACAAATGTCCTTTTTGAATTCCGTAAACTTATTATCGAAATAATTTTGAAAATAAGGCTTTATTTCCTCCAGTTCTTAATTTTCAGACATTATTCGAAGCTAATATATTTAGATTTTCTGCAAACAAAATTTCACATCTACACGGCTTGGCAAATAAACCTCGAATGCCCGCTTTACTAATTACAAGAAATCGTGCACTATTGCCCCCAAAAATATAACTTCCGATTACTTCCTTATAAGGATATACTAAGTAACGGTGTGTATGATTCCGATAATAAATACATAAAGTGAGTGTTTGTGAGCGACTATATGTTTTCTTTGTTAAATGGTTTGAGTGTAAAGTCTCACAATTCATTCATCAGTTACGACAGTCAATCCCTCGCATCATGTTTATACATGTATCTTTCAATCATAGGCTCCGAGGGGAATTAGAAAATAAATGATGATTCCACCGTAGGGAACGTGTTACAGTATCGCGTTTTTCGGTTACAGTATAGAATTTTAAAGATGGAGGATTATTTGTTGGGAAGAGAGGTAGGTGATTTTTATTTCGGTCCATACTAAAAGTAGTTTAGTTTCTAAAAGATGTTTTTGTGCTTTGCTTGTTAGGAACAGAATCCGGTATCTAATCATATATTTCTTCAGACCCTGCACCGCAGATTTATCGCTATATTGTCTCATAAATTTGCAGATATGACAGTTTGAAAATTTTAATCGACAGACCAACGCATTTTTCTGCAATTTCGACATTATTTATGCATGCCTAGAAAAAGTAAATCTGCAAAACGTTG